>NC_056729.1:663928530-664071030 GCF_019279795.1 Protopterus annectens
GTGGTCCCCTGCCATAAACCAATAAACTCTGCAACAGAAGAAAGAAACTGTTGCAAAAAAATATGTACAATCCCATGATTGGAGGAACTCCCTGGTTAGCCTCGGTAAGAAGCTGAGATTCCTCATAAAATCCTCCAAAGCTAGTTATGAAAACAAAATAGCTACTGATTCTTAAGACAATCACAAAGCTTTCTATAGCTATGTCAAGAATCTCAATGGCAACACTCGGATCTGCTCTGAGTTACAGCACAATGGCACTAAATATATAGAACCAACTGCTATTGTCAACATCCTAGCCGATAAGGTTCAGTGCTAACTTTACCCCCCCTCTCACCCCCTAAAGGGCTCATCTCTGTACCGGAAGAATGCAAAGTTCCTGTAATCACGGCTGCACAGGTAAAAACCACACACTCCAAAGCCAAGAACACAGCTTCCATGGGACCTGACAACATCCCAGGCTGCGTTCTACATGAACTATAGAATGAACTGGCACCCCACCTAAGCACCATATTCAATCATAGCATCACCTCAGGCTTTGTGCCCACTGAATGGTGCAAAGTGACAGTTATCTCACTCCACAAAGGCAGAGCCACCACGGACCCTGGGAACTGCTGCCCCATTAGCCTAAAGAGCCTGGTCTGCAAGGCCATGGAACGTATCACCATGGTATTGGTAATCTCCAAATTCTGGACCCCACCCAGTTTGGGTTTGTAAAAGGCAGATCATGTTTCCTAAACCTGATAGACTTCTTTGAAGCAGTCACCAAAGCAGTAGACTAGGGTAAGGTGGTTCACACAGCCTATCTAGATCTCGCCAAGGCTTTCAGCACCATCCCCCACTCTGGAATTCTAGATAAACTCACTAAATATAAATCCCTATGTCACAAGATGGGGTGCCATCTGGCTCACTGACAGAACCCACACTGTAAAAGTAGCAGACTCCAAGTCTGACTTCAGACCAGTGACAAGTGGAGTACCACAGGGTTCAGTCCTAGGTCTTCTCCTGTTTGGTATCTACTTTTCTGAAGTACAGGCTAACACAGAAGGTCTTTGGCTGATGAAGTTCGCAGATGACTGCAAACTAGGAGCCATAATCAAAACTCCTAACTATGTGGACATCCTACAAAAGGACCTCACTGAGACATATGCCTGGTGTGAAAGCCATGGCCTCAAGCTCAATGCCAAAAAGTGCATTGTCATCCCCTTTGGTAAAAAACTCTGTACCCATGAGCTACCACATAGATGGTAGTCTACTTAACACTGAAAGTGTGAAAAGAGACCTTGGGACACAGGTGGACAGTAGTCTCTGCTTTGATAATCACATCGCCACAGTAGTCAGGAAAGCCTTCTGCATGGCACACCTCATCACAAAAAGGTTTCTCATCCAGGAAAAAATGAGGGCATTGTTCCCCTCTACTCGTCACTCATTAGATCCATTATAGACTACAATGCCCCTTTTGGTGTGTACCTCACAAGACATCTGTAACAACTGGAAAGTCCGCAGAAGTACCTCACAGAGGCTTACTGGCCTCAAATAGATGCCCTATGCAGACCATCTCAAAACACTCCAGCTTTACTTCGTCGCATATCGCCTACTCAGAGGCAATCTCTGCCTAGCATTAGCATACAAAGCTATGTCAAACCCAGAGCAGTTGGTCATGCTCCACTTAAAGAAATCCCAATCCCTCCAAGCTACATGCTGTAGGGACCTGAACCTTGTCACCACAATAAACAGAACATGCTGGAGGGATACATTCCTGTCCCAGAGACTTCCCATACTCTGGAACAAACTACCTATCTATATCAAACAAAGCTCCTCATTAGCACTCTTCAAACAAAATCTTGATGACTGGATGGGAAATATGAAATTCACCCTGGGGATTACCTCTGTGGCTTTGCTCGACAGGGGCACAGGAAAATAATTTTCTTGGGTGGCGAAAGCCAGGGTACCTTTTTTGGTTAGGCTTATAGGCCCTATTGCCAGTAGCTTAGTACCTACCTATGAACTTATATAGACACGCACACACACACGTATACAAGTAGAATGCATTATATTGTATAAACACCATTATATTGGGCGACTTCAGCTACCCAAACATAGACTGGGAGCATTACTCTAGCTCCAACACCCTAGCCCAAAGGTTCCTAGAATTTATAAACTCAAATGCTATGGAACAACTTGTTACCACTCCCACAAGAGGGGAAAACATACTGGACCTGATCATCACCAACATGGGGACACTATGCTCCAGACCAGAAGTGTATCCCTCACTGGTAAGATCAGACCATAAACTAATCTCACTGGATATTCACATCCCGACCCCAACCCCTGCCCAGAAACCACAGTGAAAAACTTCTCTAAAGCAAATTTCACACTCCTCAAAACTGAGGTGGAATCCTTCAAAGCCCCCGGGCCTGTGGAAAATACGGCCCAGACCGCAGAATCCTTTATAAACGCATTCTATGAACACCTTCAGGAATGCATGGATCATGCGATCCCAAATAAAACCAAGACCCAATCCTCCAAAGGCAGACGTCCTGTCTGGTGGACCCCGGCCATAAACAAACTATACAATAGAAGGAGGAAGCTACTAAATGATAGAGCAAAATCCCAAAAAGGGAAGGCATCACTGATCAGTATTAGCAAAAAACTACAGGCACACATAAAATTGTCTAAGGCCAGCTTCGAGAGAAAAATTGCACAGGACACTAAGGATAATCACAAGACTTTCTTTAGTTATGTTAGGAACCTGGGTGGGAATTCCCAGATATGCTCAGAATTGGTCCAAAATGACAATAAATACACCGAACCCACAGACATTGCCAACATCCTAGCTGACAGGTTCAGCGCAAACTCCCCGCCCCACCAAAAGGGCAAATATCTATCCCAGCAGAGTGCTGCCCCCCTGACATCTCAGATGCTCAGGTAAGAGCCACCCTCTCCAAAGCACAAAACACAGCATCAATGGGACCAGATGGTGTCCCAGGCTGCGTCCTACATAAACTCCAAGAAGAGCTAAACCCAAACATAAAACTACTGTTCAATCTCAGCCTTACTACAGGATATGTGCCCAAAGAGTGGCGTACAGCAACAGTGGTCCCTCTCCATAAAGGTGGTGCCTCAACGGATCCTGGAAACTATCGCCCCATAAGCCTGACTAGCTTGGTCTGCAAAGCTATGGAAAGGATCATCATGGACCTCATAAATAAAGATATTGGGGACCTACAAACACTGGATACTACCCAGTTCGACTTTAAGGGCAGATCCTGCCTCTTAAACCTGGTTGATTTCTTTGAAACAGTCACCAAGGCCATTGACGAGGGGAAGGTGGTCCACACAGCCTACCTGGACTTCGCAAAAGCCTTCGATACAATACCCCACTCGGGCATTATAGATAAGCTCACCAGCTTAAATATAAACCCCTATGTCACTAGATGGATTGCAAACTGGCTCAAGGACAGAACCCACATGGTTAGAATTGCTGGAGCCATGTCAGACTCCAAACCAGTTACAAGTGGTGTCCCACAAGGCTCAGTCCTGGGACCTCTCTTGTTCGGTATATATTTCTCGGAGGTACAGGCCAACACGGAAAGACTGTGGCTGACCAAGTTCGCAGATGACTGCAAACTGGGCGCCATAATCGACTCTCCAGCCGACACAAGCATCCTCCAAAAGGGCCTCATAGAAACAGACAACTGGTGCCAGAGCCATGGCCTCAAGCTAAATGCCAAAAGTGTATAGTCATCCCTTTGGCAAAAACAGTGCTCACAAATTACCACATAGGTGGTAATCCATTGGCATACAGAAGAAGCAATTAGGGACCTGGGGACCCAAGTTGATAGCAATCTCTCATTTGACAACCACGTGGCCAAAGTGGTTAGAAAAACATTTTATATAGCCCACCTAATCATGAAGGGATTCACATCTAGATCAGGGGAAGTCATCGTGCCTCTTTACTCATCCCTCATCAGGCCCATAATTGAGTACAATGCCCTTTGGGATGTACCTTACCAGACACCTGCAGCAACTGGAAAGGCCCCAAAAGTACCTCACCAAGAGAATCAAAGGGCTCAAACAGATGCCATATGCTGCCCGGTTAAAGAAACTCCAGCTCTACTCAGTGGCATACCGCCTGTTCAGAGGCGATCTGTGCCTGACGATAAAGCCATGTCCAACCTGGAATTAATGGACATGCTGCACCTCAGAAAATCCAAATCCCATCGAGCCACGCTCGAGAGACTTGAACCTCAGCACTGAAATAAATAGGACATGCTGGAGGGACAGATTCATAACCCAGAGGCTCCCTTCACTCTGGAATAAAATCCCAGTCCAGGTTAGGCAGAGTCCTTCATTGACTCTCTTCAAGAGGAATCTTGATGAGTGGATGGGAGATCATAGGTTTACCCCGGGTATCACTTCTGTGTCACTGTTAGACAGAGGCACAGTATACTAACCTCGAAAAAGGGCATAGCAAAATAAATTTAAAATGGGTGGCGAAAGCCAAACACATTCTGGCTAGGCTTATAAATGCCCTAGGGCAGATAGCCTAGTATGAACCTTTGAACCTTTGATCTGGTGTGTATTGTGTCAAAATCCAAAAAAGCACCATGGAAAGATGGAAAACCAGCAGTCCACAGCTTCAATGCCAATATTTTAATGTTAATAACACCAACACATAAACGCCTCTACAGATAACACTGTGTTTTTTTACCTAGTGTACAGACTTCATCAGATCTGATGAAGTCTGTATACTAGGTACAAAAATGCAGTGTTATCTGTAGAGGAGTTTGTGTTGGTGTTACCATTAAAATATTGGAGAAACTGTTCAAACTCGGCTGTTGACTGAAAAAAAAAAACAAACTGCTGGCTGCTCTTATCAACAAAAACACTTTTAATGTAAAACTTTTAACAAACAATAAAAATGGATAAAGTTAGCGCTTTCGTCTTACTCTAGTAAGTGAGACTTCTTCAGACAATGTAAAAAATTTAATTAGTGATCCTATATACCTGAGTGAATGTCGCATGGTGTTGGGATACACTTTTAAAAGGTATACTAACCCTGTTTAAATACTACATACTGAAACTATCAAAATACCATACTGAAACTATCAAAATAGAAGGAAGTGGTCAAAGTATTATGATACAACATACATTGATTGATGAAATAATTCATATGAAAAAAAATTTAAAACTTAATGTATCAACTAAACAAGCTGCAAATATATATTCTGTTCTATCAAAATGTGTTATACTGTTGAACTATTGCAATTGCTGGAGAAGTTGAAACACTGAATTACTATAAGTACTTATTGCAGTTAGGCAGACCTTCATCACGTGTATAACATCAGGAAAGTGAAAATGGAAAATGCTTTAGCTAAGCATATATATGAACATCCTGGCCATAGTTTCACATTTAAGGTAATAGACCAAATACACCACAACCCTAGAGGGGGCCCAATGAGTCTACTTTTAGAACTTAGTGAACTCATGTGGCAAATTAGACTAAACACCTATAACCCACTGGGTTTTAACGACAAGACTTCATTAGCTTGTTTATTAAAGTTATGTTACATCATAATACCTTTTGACCACTTCCTTCTATTTTGATAGTTTCAGTATGGTATTTTGATAGTTTCAGTATGATTTTAGTATTTAAACAGGGTTAGTGTACCTTTTAAAAGTGTATCCCAACACCATGTGACATTCACTCAGGTATATAGGATCACTAATTAAATTCTTTACATTGTCTGAAGAAGTCTCTTACTAGAGTAAGACGAATGTGCTAACTTTATCCATTTTTATTTTTTTTTTTAATTGTTAAAAGTTTTACATTAAAAACATTAAAATATTGGCATCGAAGCTGTGGACTGCTGTTTTCCATCTTTCCAGGGTGCTTTTTGGATTTTGTTATTGATGACTATTTGGTGCCTTGAATTCAGTTTATTTTGGAGATCTTTTATTGTGTGTTTAGGGAACATGTGTGAGGATGGTATGAATATTAGAAAAAAAATTGCTTTTAAGGAAATGGCCAGATTGTCATCCTAGTGAGTAATCTCAGGTGTTATGTACTCTTACGGTGACCTCTTCTCAAGGATCTGTAGCTGTTGAGTTTGTCACACAGCTGTACTTGAAAGTGAGCATTGTTGACCAGCTACATTTTCCTTATCAGTGAATGATTTGCGGTGGACTTTTATTGAACATAGAATGTAGAAGCATACTCTCAAACTGAAAAGTAATAGTGCTAAAAGGTATGACTGCACACTGGGCAACCACAAAAAAAGCTTTTTTCATTAAGACTGTATTAGCAAAAAGTTCATAGGTACATTGTCTGTCCTCCCTCTCTCTCTCTCACACACACACACACACACACACACACACACACACACACACACACACACACACACCCCTTCAAAAAATGTTTTATTTTCTATAATCCCACTGTATGAATGCAGTAGTTGTGAGCCAGGGTTGAATGATGTAGTAGATGAATGAGTGACAGGTATGTGGATAACTGCACAATTTAACCCTTCCCACCAGTTCCAGTGTCGTACCTTGCAGTTACATATATTTGCTCATTAGGAGAGTGATTTTGATGTCCTAGTCACGGTTTGTGCTTTATTTTTCTACAATTAAGTGTTTTCTGTTTGTATAGTTTATTTTGTAGTTGTATGCATTTTATATGTGCTTTAATATATTTGTGTTAAATTATGCATTGGGTTTTGAGTAAAATGTCAGAGTTTGATTAGATTTGTCATATTTTTATATTGATGTTATGTGGTTTGTGTAGCTGTGCTTTCTTTGGCTTTTGTGTAGTATGCTGTAAAAGAACTAGGTGTAATATTTTGTGTAAAACACTCTCAGCATAAAAGCCCGCAATAACTCAATTCCTTAATTTCAAAATGCCGAAACCTTAATCTCAACTCTTCGTATTAATGATACCAAACAAATTAACACCATCTGTTACTATATCCCACCAGGCAATAACTGCTCCACCATAGAAGAGATCTTACAATGGACCTCCGATAAGCTCGCACAGGAATCAAGTCTATTAGGTGATCTAAATACAGACTGGTTAGCCTACAACTCCAATATCCCTACAAACCATATAAACCTCTATGGCTTTGCACAGCTCATCCAAGAACCAACTAGAATAGATAAAAAATCCAATAAGCAATCAATCCTAGACTGGACACTACTTAACTGCCCTAAAGAAAAATATCTCTCCGGATGTCTTTCAGACAGCCTAAGTGACCACCTTCCCACATTCCTACAACGAAGGCACACAAATCCCTCAAACCCTATAATCTTTAGACAAGTTAGAGATGAAAGTAATCTTAACAGTGAGAATCTCAACCATATCCTAAAACATTGTAAATGGGACCCACTACTAACGTTAAACTTAGACCAAGCAGTTGAATGCTTCACTTTCATCAATGTTCTCATCTCAATAGCACCCATTAGAAGAATCAAAGTAAAAATAAACTGTGCACCATGGCTAAGCAGGGACACAAGAGCCCTTCTAAAAGCCAGGGATAAATCATGGAAAACAAAAAAGACTAACTCATCCAAACAAAACTACCAAAAACTAAGAAACCAAGCAAAAAACAAACATTACTTGATAAACAAAACTACTTCCTTCATGTTCAAAATAAACAGTTTTTTTTTGTTGTGTCTTTTGGCTTATCCCGGTTAGGGGTCGTAACAGTGGAACTCCGGTCCGCTAATGTTTGGTAGTGGATTTTTACGTGCTGAGTTACCAGCCCTGACGCACAACCTTCAATGAAGGCACTCCCATTCACGCATGCCTCCACACAGAAGACACTCTATCTGAGAATCGAACGAGACAACATCTTGCTGTGAGGCAACAACACTACCGCAGGACCACAATAAAAACCCCAAAAAATTCTGGCATGCCATCAACTCACTACTTAAACCAGGCAAAACATCCACACCAACTCCAACCACTAACAACACTGCAGATATTGCTTTCCAATTTAACCAGCACTTCACAAAAAACATCTTATCAGTCTCTACACAACTCTGCAATAACAACCCACCCACCAAAAATACCCCAGCCCTCACCCTCTCAACTGTCCCTACCGCTACAATCAAAAACTGCTATTAAAACTTAAACCTACCAGCCAACTTCTTAAAAATAGCAGCTGATTCACTATCTTACCTTGTTTTCATCCTTATAAATTGATCCATTCAAGAATCTTACATCCCACAATTATGGAAAGTATCATACATTTTCCCCCTTCATAAAGATGGGAAACTCTTATGATTTTTCCAACTACCGTCCCATAGCTATCCTACCCCCTTATCTAAAATTCTGGAAAGATGCATTCACTCTCAAGTGATGCAGTTCTTGAATACAAACAATCTCCTTTCTCCCACACAACACTGTTTCCGCCAACACCACAGCACCACTACTGCTCTCCTCTCTCTCTCACAAACACAATTAACCAATACAGAAATAACAACTACTACGTCTCAGCAATATTCTTAGACCTATCTAAGGCATTTGACATGGTATCACACCCCTTACTTCTAGACACTCTGACCTCCCTATCCTTTGCTCCATCTACCATAGCATGGTTTAAAAGCTACCTAGCAGAGAGACAACAGTCTGTACAATGGCAAAACAAACCATCTCCCTTACTCCCAACCACTGTAGGAGTCCCACAAAGTTCAATACTGGATCCACTACTTTTCACGATATTCACCAACAACCTCCACAGGTCCTCCCAACATGCCACTCTAATGCAATATGGAGATGACTCGACTCTCATCTGCACAGCGCCATCTCTCACTACTCTGCAAAAACGTACCCGGGAATCCTTTACCTCAGTAGAAAGTTTTATCACCCAGATCCAACTTATACTCAATCCAAACAAGACCAAGTTACTCATATTTGCTCCTAATAAATCTAAAAGCACCCAATCCCCTTTTACAATCACGTCCAGTAATGGCACTAACATCTCCCCTACTGACAACATCAAACTACTAGGAGTAACTATTGATAATAAACTGCTATTTGACACCCACATATCACTAACAATCAAAAAAGTCCATAAAAATAGGTACCTTATATAGACACAAGAAATTCCTGTCTGATCAAGCATGCATCACACTCGCCTACTTTCTACATTCATGTATGCTGCACCTATCCTTACCAACCCTAGAAAACAGGATCTTGTACAACTAGAATCCTGCTATAATAAAATTGCAAAATTTGCTAACAACTGTACCTAGAAAGCCCATCATTGTCAGGCACTAAAAGAACACAAATGGTTAGAACTCCCCCAGCTAATTAACCATCAACAACTGATACTAGCCTACAATATAGTAAGACATCCTGACAAAACCCCATCCCTAAACAAGCTCCTAACCCAGTACACAACAAATCGCCCCCTCCGCTCCTCAGAAAAATCTCTCCTCTGTATCTGTAAAGCCATTAACTTCACAGGAAAAGCTCTCTTCTCCCACAACATTGCCAGAAACTGGAACATCCTCCCCACCTCTCTGACTTCAGCTCCCTCAACTGTACAGTTCAAAAATTCTCTCAAGTCACACCTATTAAACTCCTGGTTATGCCCATACATCACATCAGACACTGTCCTTTAACTTCATAAAAGAATTGTAGATGCAGTCCCCTGATGTTCTACTATAAACTCAGTAACTCCCACTGCAGCAAAGATTAATGCAGTCTCCTATTGTTCTGCTACAAACTCAGTAACTCCCATTGCAGCAGTGATCAATGCAGTCTACTGTTGTTCTGCTACAAACTCTGCAACTCCCACTGCAGCAATGATTAATGCAGTCTCCTATTGTTTTGCTACAAACTCAGGAACTCCCACTATAAAATGTAATTCCCTTTTTCGGGTAAACTCTTGTCTTCCTACTAGTAAAGTCATCTTTTTCCAGTATCTGCTTGTTTTCTGTTATACTGACAGAAACCTGTTTATCATAAATGGAAGCTGATAAAAAACGTGTATTTTAAATGTAAGTTATTGTTGAGCTGTACTGCAAAATAAGGTGTACATAAATATGTTTGTTATTAATCTTAAATAAGGTAGAGCATTACCTACAATGTACGTTTATCTCTTCTGTATATGAATTTGGAGCTTTTCTCCCCGGCCTCCACTGTAAATGGACTCGCATCCAGTCGGACTATCCCGGTTAACAAATGTAAAATAAAATAAATAAATACATAAAATGCTGTTATTTTGAAGTAATAAGCATTTCATAGCAGGATGTTGATGGTCAAAGTACTGTGAAATCTTTCTGTGCATCATGGAGTATGGCTTAACGAGCAGATTAGAAAAGGAGTAGTTTGTAAGACACTGCTCGTTTTGGTTATGTACCTAATGTTTAGGAATTTTAATCTGCAGTGTACTGTCTATAAGTATCATGTCTGTTGTAGTTTAAGACACTAAGTGAGAGCAGTTGCAAGAGAGTTATTTATCTCTGCAGTACATGTGGAAAAGGTTACATGTTTTCCATTATCAGAGTATTTAATCAATCATTTTATAATTTCTGGAACTGTGTGTGGTATAAGCAAGTTTTATTTGGTGTATTCAGTCTAGGAATCTGTGGTACACTAATGCAGGAGCTGGGCATTACATTATAAACTGGACAGAATTCGCCTCGGGGAAGTGTGGGAAGGCATGCCTTCACAGAAGGCATAATTACAATAGAAGTGATTAGATGAGAAACCATAAAGAAATTCATAACTGTAAGATGTTTATGTATGACATTTAGTGCTGAGAAATGGAATTAAATTGAAGATCAAGTTAAGAAAGAGTATGTAGTATTTCTGCATATAGAAAATGTGTAGCTCAAATGTGCTGTCTGGATTCCGGCGTGTAGCTCGCAAGACATTTCCCTGTGAGCTATATTGCCGAAACCAAACGGCTGCATCAGCACTTTGCCGTAGTGCAAATTGGCTGAAAAGCATAGCCGCTGCAGCTGTAATCTATGAACGGGCAGCTACAGCCGTACGGGATGTGTAACGCATTCCTTCTTCTCATTCAAGGAAATAAATAAATAATTAAATAAATGCATTCCTTGAATGAATGTACGGCTGTAGCTGCCTGTTCATAGATTACAGCTGCAGCGGCTATGCTTTTCAGCCAATTTGCACTACGGCAAAGTGCTGATGCAGCCGTTTGGTTTCGGCGATGTAGCTCGTAGGGAAATGTCTTGCGAGCTACACGCCGGAATCCGTGCTGTCTGCATCTGTTTCTGTAACCACAGAATTTGTTGTACACTGAGATTCAAATGCAAAGTTTGTATATTTTGATAACTATAATTTGAATGCAAGCTGATTCTTATTTGAGACAGTGTTATCCTCTACACTCTCTCTCTCTGTCAACTTCTACATGAGCAAACACTATTCCTTGACTCGTCATTTCAGCTTTCATGAATTCTGCATCCGAGGCTGGTGTATTGTGGGGAAGAAACAGACTTGTCCATACTGCAATGAGAAGGTTGATTTGAAAAGAATGTTGCACAATCCGTATCCTTTTTGAAGGTGTTTTCATTTAACTTTTATAGCTAGATATCTGTTTGTCTATGCAGAATCAGGGTGAGTGACATGTAAATTGTCAGAATTATCTGCAGTTTGCTGCATTTTAACAGTGATGAATTGTTGCCACATTTTTAGTTGTAGAACTGTATTCCATTAAACATGCCTACCATACTTCCGTTATCATTTTTGGAAGGACTGCCTCTGTGTACGTGTGTTTCCTGTACTTCCCTGTTGCTTGCAGGAATAGGCTGGAAGTGGCCATTTCTGCTTGGTCTAACTTTCTTTTAGTTTGTTGTTTAGGCTTTATTGGGGCTTTTACCAAGGTTTCCATAGTAGGCTTTTCTTTCAGCACTCCTCTCCTCCAGGTCAAAGGCTAACATACAATTTTTTGCAAGTCGTTTATGTTTAGGATACAAGTGTAGCATGTCTACTCCCCTGTCGGGCTACATAACATTTTGTTTTAAACAAAATGCATACTTGAAAGATGAGGATTCCCAAAGAACAAAGCATGAGGCTAGCCCTTCTGCTTACATTTTCTATTATAGAAAAAGAAAGAAATTGAGAATAAGAAAGAGACTAGATATAGTTATAGAAAATTAAAAGACATACAAATCCAGAAAGAGGAAAATGATAAACGCTGACTTCTTCCACATAGTCTCTTTCTGCTTGCTAGGTCTTGCCAGATGGCTCAGGCTGAAACTGATCTGGATCTGTTGGTCAACCTCCCTTCTTATGATAGCAGAACATATAGCCTTCACCTCCACCCTCCATAATTGCAGAGAATACATGCTGTTGTCCCGTACTTTACAGGCATTCCCATTATCCATGTCACTATATTGGCTTAATTCCCTATATATGCTGTCACTGTCTGTTGCTGAGAGATGCCATCACAAAACTGACATCTATTCCCAGTTATGCCCGAGTGTGAAGCATGTTTGTTTTGATTCCATGGCTTTGACTGAGATTGGGATTCAGCAATTCCCAACTCTTTGAGTTAGATTCTGTGAAGACTGGCTTGCAGTGTGGAGTACTTGACCTCTTTGCAGAATCCATATTAAAGCTCATCCTGAAGTTTTCATTGAATCTGATTTTACTGAACCAGACTTGATAAGCCAGGAGTTAATGAAACCTGGCCTTTACAATACTGAATAAACTAATTTCTCCATACCCTGACCCACTAGTACAGATCCCAACATCAGTTTTTCACTGGGCTCAGGTTCCTAGGAATCGTAGAGAATACAAGGCCAGCTGAGTCTTGCAAACATTTACAACTCGCCAGTGCCCACCCTTAGACTGTACCTCCATTTTCAGTGAGAGATAAGCCAGTCAAGCTTGGGGAGGACTTATCAATACACATCCACTCATCCAGTTGTCATTTGAAGGAAGATAATATATCACACTGCTTGATTTGCAGCAGTAGTCTATTCCAGTGGTGGGAAAGGCAATTTGTAATGAACATATGTCTCAATGTTTTATTTGCTGGTGAAAATGTAGATTTCTGCTTCTGGTATTTCTGGAACTGTTTGCTTTGTGGAGATGGAAGTGATCCAGGATCACAGGGATCCCTAATGGTTAAGAAGGTGATGCATAGATCTCCCCTCTGAAGTCAGTTATATACTGAGTAAAGGGATAGTGCTTCCAAGGTGTTGTGGTAGCTTAGGGTTTTTAAGAAAGTGATCATCTTCATTATGAGCTTTTGGGGTGTTTCTAGTTGTTTGATATGTCTAGTAGTAAGGTACATCCCAAAAGGGTCATTGTATTCAATAATTGGCCTAATCTATGCTACATATAAGGGGGCAGTGACCTATTTAGAATTGGATGGTATTCTTTTGACAATTAGCTGTAGTTTGACTGTTATATAATCAAAGGAGAGGGAATTATCCACTAAAGTTCCAAGGTCTTTAACGACATTCTCATTTTGGAGTGGGGTGTTGTCTGCATTGTAAGGTCTGGGTAGGGGGCGCTTTTCCAAATGTGACAATATTGCAATAAATTAGCCCTTCCAAGATTGAACCAACAAGCCTAGCAACCTTTGTCCCTTTTCTGTAAATGAGCTTCAGTAAATGTCATGGCCTGTGGTGTCACTACAAAGGACCGCTAGTTGCAGCTCTTCAGGCTTGAGTCACCTGTGTCTAGTCTGCACTAAAGTTCTTTCAGTTTCTTCATTTAACAGGACTGCCAGGTCTTATGCCAGATTCCGACAGGACCAGTATGTGACCTCCAGCTGTCTTGCCTAGGTGACATCTTTTTCCTGTTTATGCATACTCTACTAGCTGGAGATTATATCATTTTAATGTTCTCATGCCTTTGTTTCTCTTCCTTTCATATTGTCCTTTTTGCTTGGCGATGAACTGGGAGTGCAGGTATTGGACACTTAGTTTATAACATGTCATGACATGCACATCTCTGAGTATAGGAGCTAGAGAATATTCTTAGTTGTGCTGAGCCTGTCACATAGAAGTAATAGTTTTCCTTCTTAAAGTAAACCTAAACACTGAACAGCTTATAGACTAAGCCGGTACTCAGTACAAGTAAAAGAAAATTTTGTGGAACTAATTTTTTCCAGCAAACAAACCAAGAAACAGTTATGTCTTTTTATAGTCAGGATTTATTTACCCTGAAACATTACGCCATGTTTCTAGTTCCCGTGCTTTAAATTATAAATGTTTTTGAGAATTATCAGAAAGCAGTACAGAGAACATTAAGGATAAAACCATAAGTTGCTATTCTACAAATGCAAATGTGAATATTAATATTGGGCCTCTTCACCCTGATCAGCTAGAGAGCAGTAAAGAGGATTTTGCAGACAACATGGATCTGTTGTTATATTAAGTACATAACTTTCATTTTTCTGTGTAGCATCTGTCCATCTCAGCCTGTGGATTGTCTGGTCCAAAGCTGGCCATATTCAGAATCTTCAGACTCAGAGCTTTGTCAGCTCAACCTGTAAGTCCCTACTGTAGTCCCCTTTCCTTAGATAGTCTGTCCCCTGATGATAACCCCTGGACCACTATAACTTATAATCAGGATGAAGAATAAAGAAGTCCAGGAAGAATGGACTGCAGAAATGTATCCTCCTTTGCAGGTTTTGAGGCCGGAACGCCATGGCCAATAGGGAGTACTCCCTACAGAGATGATATTGTGTAGGGAGCACAGAGGGGGAGAGAGGGAGGGATGGTTGACATTGTTATGGTAAGTACAAAACATTCATAACCGATGTTGTCTTATTCATTCGGTCTCAACCTGTGGGTCAGAGTCCTGTGCCAGAAAACCCTAGGGTGGCCCTAGGAGAGAACAATTCCACAAAAAGGTCGACCCAAAAGAAGCTCTAGACCTGAACTGTGCACCCAGTATGTAAGGGGACACAAAGGTATGAGTATTAGACCAGGTATCTGCAGCACAAATATCATCAATAGAAACTTGCAAGAAAAAACAGTTGAGGTAACTGCTGCCCTTGTTGAATGACCTCTAGGCTTTGCAGGTAACTGAATTCCTTTCAAGGAATATACAAAAGAAATACAATCTAAAAACCATTTGGATAAGGGTCAGTTTGGAAATAGGCTTGCCAAGCCTTGCTTTAGAAAGAGACAAACGGTTTGTCAGATTTTGTGAAACTCTTGGTCCTGTCCAAATAGATTTTAAGCTGTTTATGAACTTCCAAACAATGAAGTAAATGTTCACTCTTGTTGGAAAGAAAACCAACAAATGAGTGTGCTGGTTCAGATATGATTCAGAAACAACCTTGGTCAGAAAGGAATGGTTGTTTCTTAAAGTGACTCTGTCTTTATGAAAAATGAAGTAAGAAGGTACAGAAGATGATGTTTGATGATCTGAGAACTTCCTGGCAGACATGACAGTCGCCAAGAAGAGTGTTTTCCATAACAAAAATTTTGAGGATACTGTAGCTGAAGGTTCAAAGGGGAAGAATTTGCAACAGTAGGGAAGGTCTCAAGAAGCCACTGAGACCGGGACCAATGGAACTGACAAAAAGGTGTCACTCAAAAAGGCCTTAGAAAGTTTGAGAAACCACCATTGGGGTATTATATTCCTGCCAAAGTGAACATTAGAAATAGTGGCCAGTGGTATCTTAATAGTTGAATAACTAAGACCAGAATGAAAAGGTCAGCCAAATAGTCCAGAATGCCATCTAAAGATACTAAAAAGGGATCCAAGCCATTGGCAGAAGTAGAAGAGTGCTTCTATTTATTGGCATATACCTTCCTTGTGAAGAGTTTTTGGGATGAAGAAAGTATGTGAATAACTGGGAGAGTTTGGGATCCCTAGCCATCACTGGAATTTGAGAAACCATGCAGCCAGCTTAAGGGGAAAAGGGTTGGGAGTGGTAGTCCCACCAGATGAGAAATTTGATCTGGAACAGAATCCAGCAGCCAAAGCAGTTGCAGAAGATGAGGCCAAAGAAAGGGGAACCAAATCTGTTGGGGCTAGAATCGAGCAATGAGGATGAGAGTTGCTGTGCAGTGGGCTGCCTTTTGAAGAAACTTTATCAAGAGAGTTGGAGAATTGGCACAGAGAAGACCTGGGGACCAAGCGTGCAAAAGAGCATCCCTTTGTGACTGTCCCTCTAAAGGGATCTGGGCATAAAAACTGCTGCACTTTGTGTCGAGGGGTAAGCAAAAAGTCCTCAGCAAGGGGTGCCCCTGCAGATGAAAATCTACCCTGCTACCTTGGGATTCAGGGACCACTCGTGAGGCAGAAGAATGTTCCTGCTCAGGCTGTCTGCCAGGATGTTGCATCTCCTCAGGATATAAATTGCAGTCTGAAACCATTGAGAGAACATCCTCCATTGCCCAACTTTCATGGCCTCTAAGTACAGGGGATGAGACAGAGTTCCCACTTGCTTGTTCAGATACCACACCACCGATGAGTTGTCAGTCTGAATGGCAATCACAACCTTGGGGAAGAAGTCCTGAAATGCCTGCAACAGTAGGAGGACTACTGTCATTTCAAAGACTTGTACCTTGGATAGTCTTCCCCTCGACATGCCCCACCCACCCCAGAAGAGAAGCATCCGTACTTACAGTGGACTGGGTATGGGTAAGAACAAAGAGTTGCCCCGCTACAACCAGCAGGGACTCCAACCACCGATTAATGTGGAAGTGGCAAACACCTGTCAAAAGAGCTGGAAAGTCAGTGGAGTGAGTCAGGTAAGACTAATGAACTGCAAGAGTCCAGTGTAAAACTCAGGAGAATAATTATTAAAGCAGCAGAGGGCCTGGGAATCTGAAAAACATGAGAAGCCTGTAGGCGCAGTGAACTTATCCTTGATAGCATCAGTTTGGCTATCTAAGTGACTGCACCTAAATGACACCCGATAAATTCTAGCAGTTGAACTAGTTCCAAGTTGTGCTTTTCGTGATTCACTGTTATGCCCAAGAACAGACGCAGCTTGAATATGAGCCTCTGGCTTTGATTAGGGATTTCTTTGTAGGGTTGACCAGACACCAATTGTCCAGGTAAGGGAAGATGTAGAAACCCAACAGCCTGGTTCAGGCTGCCATTGCTGCCATACATTTGGTGAATACCCAGGGAGCTGTGGTGAGATGACCAAAGGGCAGAGCCCCAGACTGATAGACTGGCCCCCAGCCTAAAGCACAGAAATCTCCTGGGGTGCCAATCTGTCTTGATGGTGATAGTAGGCATCCTTGAGATCCATCAAGCACATCCAGTTTTCCTTCGTCAAGAGGTAGAATGACCATCCAGAATTTGGTCTGTTTGACAAAATGGTTCAATTTGCTGAGATCCAGAATGGGTCTGCAGTCCTTATTTTGCTTGGAAACCAAAAAGAATCATAGACCCTGAAGCCTTACTGCTCTGGTGGGACATACTGGATGATTCAGTTGATCAGCAGTTTTTGACTCTGTACTGCCGCATCCCTTCTCTGGTGGGGTAGAACATCCAGGAGAGATTTTTGTGAATCATTTGTGGTGAACAAAAATAGGAATGGAATAATCTCTGGACATGAAACACCCATGTGTTTGAGGTGATGCCCCCCCCCCGAAGCTTTTGGGTGGAGAGCCAAGAGACTACCAACTGCCTCCAGAGAGTGGCAGTTAGGCAGCCATTAAGGGGGGCTTGAAGAGCCTCCCTGAGAAAGCCCCACAGAATCTCTAGGTGTTCTTCATGTTCACTGTTACAGTCATTACATTTGGGTAATCTGCTGGCAGGTTGCCCTCAGTCGGCCTGAATAACAAAGTATTGGGTCCTGCGTCAGTTACTGTCTCCTCTTCCATGACATCAGGTCATCAGGGGTATAAAACATGCAGCCGACGCCATTTTAATCAGTCTTTCTTGCCGCACGGTGCCCAAAGCAGAAGCAGTTCGCAAGTGCTGGTCAGTCGACTCCTGAAATGTTCGTTTTCGAGTTTCAGAACCAAGTCTTCAAACTAAAGCTAAGTACCCCGTTGGGGAAACTTTTTCTTGCTCCTTACTGATGTCAGTAAAAGTTAATAATTGTATTTCTTGTGGGAAGCAAATACCTCATAAGGATTTTCATTTGTACTGTATTCCTTGCCTAGGCCATGATCACAATGTGCCATGCTGTCGGTTTTGTGCTAATTTAACCAACGCACTATTAAGCGTCGCTCTCTTTTAACACTAGGTCTATCCACCGTAGAGCAGAATTTGTAGGTAGATACTTCAAAGACAGTCCTTCGCAGTATGAAATGGCATCTGTCGGTCAGCATACAGTGGATAGCCCCAAAAAGAGAAAAGATAAAGAAAGGGACAGACCACAAAAAGTTAGGCCTTCAGACGACGCTTCCCCTGATGTCAGCCACCAGTACAGTGGAATTCAGTGAGGCCACCTACACAGCTCCTGATTCCCGACGCTGTACCTCCTCAGGCCTCTACCGAGACCCATTCAGAGTCTGGTACGCCGCCGGATCAGACTACATCTGCCAAGTTTTCAGTTGTCAGCCCCACGGTTGGGTCTGGAGCCGCTCTGCAGGCACCAGCTTCCGAGGCTTTTCGGATAACCAGTGCCAGACAAAGACCAATGGCCACGCCGACTGCCACAGCCACACCGGGCTTATTAAAGCACTGAAGCCTAAAAGCAAGACCACTCCCAGAAAAACAATTCCGAGTTGCCATCTTCCTCGTCTAATCTGCTCAGTCACAACAGCTTATTAAGATGACTGAGGATCTTATCACACTTATCAGAGGTAACTAGACTACCCCAGCCAAAAGAAAAAGGGACCTTTCCCCAGAGATTCTCTCAGAACTTGACACTGAAGAATCTGACTTTTTGGATTCAGACAATGAACAACAGCCCCTTACCACTTTTGAGGAGTCTAGTGCAGAGTAATCCATCCTATCTGCATTCCCCTCCTGAGGAACTATCTTTTGGAGAGACCTTGCACACCCTTAGGGAACACTTCCATTGGGAAGCTCAGGATTACCCCCAGTCTAAGAAGAGGCTGAGAGTTTCTGGACCTTCCCTAAACCCTTAGCCATTCCTCCCATTTTGGATGTGGAGGATGTTTTTATGGAGTCTAGCCTCACACCTGATGCACTGCCTCCTGCACCTAGAAAGCCAGACAGGTACTACTGGGTGCCAGACACCCACAAATACTTATTCAAAAATCCTGCAGTGGACCCAGAGGTCGTCACCCAGGGACCCAAAGGGACTAGGGCAAGCTCCTCCAAAAAACCCTATTCCATCTGACAAGGATAGCAGAGTCCTAGACAGATGGGGGAAAAAAGTATACACCTCTGCTACCTTAGCTATTGGAGCTCTTAACTGCCAGTTCCATATGTTAAAATATCAACAACATACCTTGGAACTATTAAAGCAGAAAATTTCCTCCTTGCCTGACAGTTCTACTTCCAGTGAGTTAGGGGAACTCTTACACTCCACCTCTCATGTGGCAAAGCATTCCCTCCACTGTGGATATGATGCCGTAGAAGCCTCCATCAGGGCTGCGGTTGCGGGGTCAGTCATTAGGAGACATGCATGGCTTGAAAGAGCAACCTCTGCCTGCCAAACTCCTAGACTCCCCGTCCCCCTAGATAAGGACCACCTGTTTGGATCCAAGGCGGAGGAGGTGATCAAGAAAATGGAGAATAAGGCAAAATCAATGCAGACAGTAAAACATTTCCTCCAGGTACAGCCTTAGCAGGAGCTTTCCCACCAAACAGTGGTCCTTTCCTTCCCATTCGAGACCTGTGCAAAGGAAAGGACGCAGGGACAGACTCCCCAGGTAATAAGGACAACAGAGGCCCAGACAGTGGACTTCTACAACCCCCAGAGCAGGGAGTTCTAAGTCCACTCCCTACGCTAAGGACTCGCAATGACTCCTCCTCCCCCCTCTGCCCCACCCCCCTCCTCAAAGGTTAGGAGGAAGGCTGTCCTTTTCAAAGACAACTGACAATCCATCACAAAGGTTTAATGGGTCCTAGAAATCATTTTCCAAGGATACAGATTGTCCTTCAAAGAGAGCCCAATCTTAACAGGGTACCCAGACATACCATCAATTCAGCGGGCACTGGCCTTCAGCCAAATTCAGAAACTGTGCTCAAGGAGCAGTGGAGCCTGTACCCCAGGAACAAGCTGGGAAAGGGTTTTTATTCAAGATTGTTCCTGGTACCCAGGAAAGAGGGCACTTGGCACCCTATTCTGGATTTATCCACTCTAAACCTTTCCCTGCAAGTGCCAAAATTTAAAATGCTTATGCTCCAAAAACTCTTACCCATGCTGACCCCAAATGCCTGGCTAGTCACCCTGGACATATAAGAATGTCTACCTCCATATCCCTATAAGAGAGTCCTGCAGAAGGTTCCTTCACTTCAGGGCAGGCTCACAACACTTTCAGTTCTCTGCTCTGCCCTTTGGCTTATCTACTGCTCCCAGGGTTTTTACCAAATGCCTGACCCCTGTCTTTACCTTCTGCAAGCAGAAAAATAATCAGATTTACCCCTATCTGGACGACGGTTTAATCTAGGCAGACAGCAGGGAAAAGCTCCTGCAGGACCTCGACTTTGTCCATACGCTCTCTTACCTCTCTGGGATTTACCATCAACAAGGAAAAATCCCATTTCCAGCCCACCAGACAGATCGCCTTCTTGGGAGCTGTCCTGGACACATCCACTGAAAAAGCCTTCCTCTTTCCAGAAAAATACAGAACACTCCTCACAGCAAGGAAGTTCCTACATGGCATCCTGCATCCTGTTGGGGCCCTTGGCCAGACAACACATGAGAAAACTGCACTGGTACCTAAAAAACCTGTGGTGCCAGCACTCTGTCTCTGGAGCTACAACTGCCTCTGATTCCTTGCTTAAGAGGGGAACTCCTATGGTGAGCAGAAGTCTGCACCCTGAGCAAGGGCCTACATTTTCTAATTCTTCTCCATGGCCAGACCATCACCACAGATGCCTCAAAGTCTGGGGGCACGCTTAGGAGACGTGCACCCAAGTCACTTGGGACCTAGACCTACACATCAACCTAAAGGAAATAATGGCAGTATTCAGGGCTGTCACAGCCTTCAAGAGCTACCTGAAAACCAGGGGTGCTCCTCATCAAAACCGACAATACCACAGTCATGTGGTACATCAACAAGCAGAGGGGAACACACTTGTATCTGCTTTGTCTTGCCATGCTGCTCTGGCAGACTGCCTCGATGATGGACCTTCATCTGATAGCCCAATACATCCTGGGGGATCACAATACCCTAGCAGACTACCTCAACAGAAGTGTCCTGGACCCCCACAAATGACAGCTTCAGAGAGAGACCTTCCTCTTCATCACCCAAACTTGGGGGACCCCAGAGGTAGACCTCTTTGCATCCGTAGGCAACAGGCAGTTAGACCAGTTCTGCACCAGGGAGTTCCACCCAGAAGCCTGGAAAGTGGATGCTCTCTCCTTCCACTGGGGCTTCCCCCCCCCTTACCAGTGATCCCAAGGGATCCAGCTAAAGATCAGGGAGGAGGGGCCAAGAGCTATACTAATTGCTCCAAATTGTCCCAGGCAACATTGGTACCCCTTGCTACTCAGCCTAACCAAGGAGCCGCCCAGGAATCTGCCTCTCACAAAAGGACTCCTAACCCAAGAAAAAGGGTTAGTACTGCATCTCGGTCTGCAAACTCTCAACCTATCCGCAATGCTTATACCCCAAAGGTGGATACCAACCCACTGCTGAGCGAGCAGGTCCTGGATATAATTAAGGAGGCCAGGAGGCCCAGCACCAGGAAATCACTCGGCTAAACGGAAAAGATTCAATGCCTGGTGCCAAACTAAGGGTACAAGCAGCTCCCTTGCATCTCTCTCTCTCTCGCTCATTCTAGACTAGTGCAAAAAGGATCATCTTACTCTTCGTCAAAATTCATGCCTCAGCTGTCTCTGCCCATTACCATGCAGAGCAGCCATTGTTTCCTCAGCCCTTCTGAAACAATTCCTTAGAGGGGCATCTCACATCAGGTCACCTAGACCACCACCCACTCCTGCCTTGGGACCTGAATTATGTCTTGGAAAAATTGACCTTGCCTCCCTTTGAACCAGCTGACTCAGCAGTACTAAAACACCTCTCTTGGAAGACTGCCTTCCTGCTGGCCATAACCTCAACTAGGAGGGTTTCCGAGCTGCAGGCACTCGTGGCCATTTAACCCTTCATTATCATTCATGTAGATAGGGTGTCTCTTAGAACTAACCCCTCTTTTATGCCTAAGGTGGTGTCTGACATAACACTGAATCAGGCTATACATCTTCCCACCTTCTTTCCTAACTCTTAGAACAGAGGGGAAAGAATCCTTCATTTACTAGATGTGCACAGACAACTTGGATACTATCTGGATAGAACCAAGTGTCTCAGAAAGACTGACCAGCTGCTAGTCAGCTGTGCCCCAGGGGCAGAGGGGAAACCTATTTCCAAGCAGACCATTTCTAAATGGATATCCAACTGTATACTTCCATGGGAAAATTCTTTCCAAGCCAGTCCAAAGCCATTCCACTAGGGCAGCATCTACTTCCACAGCTTTCCTCAGGGGGGTTCCTACCAAGGACATCCTAGAAGCTGCCACTTGGACTTCCATCCACACCTTCACCAAACACTACCAATTGCCTCTTTTCTCCAAAACCCAGGCAGCCTTTGCCTCTACTGTCCTGCAGGGCATGCTAGGCCCTACCTAGAACAGTGCAAGCCTTTTCTTCTATTCCTTCCCTTCTACCATCCACCCTACTTTTAGCTTTGGGAGTCTTCCCACAAGTGATGATTGCAACAGTGAAACATGAAGAACATAGTACAGTTGTGTACACTTAACATAAATGTAGATGTCTGAGTTTATTCACTGTTGCAGTCCTGTTTTCCCTTCCCTTCTTTCCACTCTATCTCTCTCTCTTTCCTTCACACCTATGTATGCCTATGGGCATCCCCCAGGCTGGCCTTCCTCAGGCCTTCTCGGCAGGGCTCCTATAGGTTGGGGCAAGAAAAACTGATGTAATGGCGTCGGCTGCCCTGTTTTATACCACTGACGACCTGACGTCAGTCCCAGGCAAACTGCAGCCGACATAGGAGGGACAATGTTTACTCTGGTATTTGGGCCGGCCTAGGGCTACCCAGCAGGGATAACCAACAAGAGATGACTGCAACAGTGAATACACTTGAACATCTACATTTATGGTAAGTGTAGACAACTGTACTTTCTGCAGACCACCTCAGGTCCATGGGAAGCAACCATTATGGTTGTCCTTTCTGATGCAAGGGCAACTTTCACTACGAGTGTCCTGGAAAGGTTGCTGCACTTTGTGGGAAAAAAAATCCACCCTTGTGGTTCCTGGAGAAGGGCCCTTTTTTGAAGAGGTGGAGAAATGTCCTCCAACACCAAACATTCTCCAGCCTGTTTGCCCATAAGCAAGTCCTTAATATTTGGGACAAAAAGGGAGGAGTCATTAAAGTGAATGTTAACAAGGAACACTTTAAAACAGTCACAGGGTTGCAGAATCACATCCAGGCATGACTATGTATAGCAAGGCCGGTGCTTGTTGCTCCTGTTGCCAAGTTGGACAGCAGCCTCATGGAAACATTAGATATGGACTGCATAGTAAACAGTTGAGCCTGCAGTGTCCTCTGAGCATCTGGTGACTGTTGAGTCTTGTCAACCTCTGACACTTCATTTACAAGGTCTCTCTGAAGTCTTGTCAAGTGGGCAAATGTGGCTGAAACATTGATATGCTTTCCAAAATGGTTCCTAGGCCCTAGACTCACTGTTGTTTAGATGGCTTGAGAGCCTTTCTTTGAGATGTCCTTTTTAGTGGCTGCCCCAGTCACAGGGGCTTTTTACAGCTGGATGCTTACTCCCAGTGGGGTCTGTCCTTACGAGGGGCTAATATCTCAAAAAGGTTTCTCTGCAAACCTCCAAGACACCAGATTTGTAAAAGTGTCCTGCGCTGAAGGCCTCCAAGAACACCATCTCCTCTGTGGAAGAGGCTTAGGAGGTCCAACTTCCATGTTGTCTCCATAATTCCATCAAATCATCATAGGAGGTTTTGCCATGGGGGTATTGCGTGAGCCCTCCCATTCATCAAGATCATTGTCCTTGGTGATGGATTCTTCAGGGGAATCCAAGTGCATTTTCTTGCATTTGCTCTTGCTAGATGGGGAAATGGGATGGGACATAGAAGAAGCAGGGGGACCTGAGGGCACAGGCTGTCCTGGAGACTTGGGGCCACAGGCACAAATGAGACAGGGGCTTTGGCAGTGTCTATGGTTCCACCCCCAACCTCTAAATGGGCAAGGATCTTCTCCACAATGTCAAAGGCCAACACTGAAGCTGGATTACCAGATCTAGGGGCCCAAGGGAGACACCGGTGCCTGGCACTCACTTGATTGGCTTCAACTTTGCGACTGGAACTGATCTATCAAGAGCCAAAGCGCTCCAAGCTAAGGATGACTCTGAGATCCAGAAGATCGTACCCGACCTTGGTGCACTGGTGTCACAGCCTGGCTCTGAAGAGCCAGTGGCATCAACACCAGAGTCAGAAATGCCAAGGATCAAGTCTGCACCTAAAGCAGCTAAGCCATTGGTGCCAGCAGAGGAGTAGGCAGCATAGTTGGACCCAACAACCCTAGAGCAAAAGGAACTGACCGAGGAACAACAAAGGTGGAAGCTGAAATCTCAGGCCTCACAGCAGAGGAGGCTCAGATAATACATAATTGTATCTGAACCTGCAAGTAAGACAGCAACTGTTTCAGATCTGAGGGTTTGAGGTTTCTGACTGACCTGCTGGACCTAAAAGAAAAACCCACTGAAGGTAGCTTTGACCACCTCTTTGTCAGTGTTGGATCTTAAGCACTGATTGGAGAGGGAAAAGATCAGACCACAGGAGGAGAAGGGGATGACCCCAGACAAAAACAATCTGAGAGTAGGTTAATAGTCTGCTCCTTAGCCTGAAAGGGCCTAGGAATGCTAAGGGTGAGGGAGTTAGAAGCTCCCAAAATAAGAATGAGGGAATTGGGGCAGAGTCAGCACCAAGTGACCCAAAGAGGTTGCAGCCAGAAGGGGCAAAGGTCTGTGAACGTTCAGCTTCAACAAGTCCTCTGAAGAAGGCAGTCATTTGTGACCCTCCCACTCCTTTTCCCTTGCCTTTGACTACTACTTTTTAAAGTCCCCTTCTTACATCTCTCAGGCTTGTTACTCTTGGAGGGAGAGGAGGCTGAGATGTGATATATATATATATATATATATATATATATATATATATATATATATATAATGTGTGTGTGTGTGTGTGTGTATACACACTATATATATATATTTTCACTTCAGAAGCTCGAAATACTGAAATCTCAAATTTCTGTATCTCGAGCCCAAGAAGTGGAATCCACAAAACAACGACAACTAAAAACTGCGAAATTCAAAACCTCGAATACCGGAATTTTTGAATTTTGCGGTTTTACCACACACACACACACACACACACACACACACACACACACACACACACACACACACACACACACACACACATACACACACACACACACACACACACACACACACACACACACACACACACACACACACACACACACACACACACACACCATCCACCACATAAACACACACACACCATCCACCACACAAACACACACACACCATCCACCACACACACACACAAACATCATCCACCACACAAACATCATCCACCACACAAACACACACAAACACCATCCACCACACAAACACATACACACACCATCCACCACACAAACACACACACACACCATCCACCACACAAACACACACACACACACACCATCCACCACACAAATACACACACACACACCATCCACCACACAAATACACACAATCACTCTACTACATGAAAGCGGGGGGCAAGCCCACCTGCACCCCCATGTGGGAGGCTGTGCCCCCACACACCCCCCCCCCACTTAAATATTCTCACTCCGAGGTCACACTACATACAAACACACACAAAATACCTCCACACAAGCTACTTTCTCTTCACACACACACATCGCAGCAACAAAACACACTGAGACATACCACAGCCCTTACCCAAACCCCTTAACACACACACTTACCTGAATAAATGACCATAGCGGAACTTTAGAAGTGCAAAATTAAAAACCTCCGGTATTCGAGGTTTTGAATTTCGTGCTTCTAAACTTTCACTGTTATGTGGATTTGTTTGCTCTAAATACTGAAATTCGAGATTTCAGTATTTCGAGCTTCTGAACGGAGCCCATATATATATATATATATATATATATATATATATATATATATATATATATATATATATATATATATATATATATATATATATATATACGTACACACACACACACACACACATATACAGAGTAGATATAAAATGTTTACACACCCCTGTTAAAATGCCAGTTTTTTTTTGTGATATAAAAAAAGAGACCACAATAAATCATTTCAAAACTTTTCCCACCTTTAATGTGACCTATAACCTGTACAGTTCAATTGAAAAACAAACAAATATGTTAGGGGGGAAAGTATAAAAAATAAAAAATGTACAATAAGCTGGTTGCAGAATAGAAAACTAATACTTTGTTGAAGCACCTTTTGATTTAATTACAGAATTCAGTCTTCTTCGGTACACATCTGCCATCAATTAGAGAGACTGATTAACCCCAAATAAAGTTCAGCTGTACTAGTAGGATTTTCCTGACATTTACTCAGTTGCCTGGTACAACAAAAGCCATGGTTCGCAGAGAGCTTACAAAGCATCAGAGGGATCTCATTGATGAAAGGTAGTGGTCAGGAAAAGGGTACAAATAAATTTCCACAGCATTGGATTTACCATGGAACACAGTGAAGACAGTCATCAAAAACTGGAGAAAATATGGAACAACACTGACATTGCAAAGAACTGGATGTCCATCCAAAATTGATGACAAAACAA
The DNA here is from genome assembly GCF_019279795.1 of Protopterus annectens. Lineage (NCBI taxonomy): Eukaryota > Metazoa > Chordata > Ceratodontiformes > Protopteridae > Protopterus > Protopterus annectens. Next base: position 663,955,473 of record NC_056729.1, read on the forward strand.
AAACTGGTCAGGAGGCTTTCAAGAGACCTACAGCAACATTGAAGGAGCTGCAGGAATTTCTGGCAAGTACTGGTTGTGTACTACGTGACAACAATCTCCCATATTCTCCATATGTTTGAGCTATGAGGTAGGGCTGCAAGACGGAAGCCTTTTCTTACACACAAAAACATCCAGGCCCAGCTAAAATTTACAAAACAATACATAGTCTCCCAAAAGCATGTGGGAAAATGTGCTATGGTCTGATGAGACCAAGGTTAAACTTTTTGTCCACAATTCCAAAAGGTACATATGGTGCAAAAACAACACTTTGCATCACCAAAAGAACACCACCCCCCACTATGAAGCATGGTGGTGGCAGTATCATGCTTTGGGGCTGTTTTTCTTCACCTGGAACATGTGCATTTGTCAAAGTGGAGGGAATTATGAACAGTTCAAAATACCAGTCACTTCTGGCCCAAAACCTTCAGGCGTCTGCTAAAAAGCTGAAGATGAAAAGGAATTTTGCCTTTCAACACGACAATGACCCCAAGCATACATCCAAATCAAGAAAAGAATGGCTTCACCAGAAAAAAAAGTTTTGGAATGGCCCAGCCAGAGCGCCGACCTAAATCCAATAGAAAATCTGTGGGGTGACCTGAAGGGGGCTTTTCACAAGAGATGCCTTTGCAATCTGACAGATTTGGAGTACTTTTGCAGGGAAGAGTGGGAAGATATTGCCAATTCATATGCCATGCTGCTAGATTTCGACCCAAGAAGACTGAATGTTGTAATTAAATCAAAAGGTGCTTCAACAATGTATTAGTTTAAGGGTGTGCACACTTGTGCAACCAGCTTACTGTACAATTTCTATTTTTTATATTTTCCCCTAACAGATTTATCAATTGAATTGTACAGGTTGTAGGTCACATTAAAGGTGGGAAAAGTTTTGAAATGATTTATTGTGGTCTCATCTTTTTGTAGCACAAAAAATGTGTGTTTGATCAACAGCTGTTTAGTCTACTGTTTATGATCGAATAAGTAGCTGGTCAACACATGTCTGAGATTCTGGGGATGGGAAATATGCCTTTACTCCATGTCTGTGCATTCTCAAAGTTGGTATATATAATTAGCAGGTGGGGTGATGGCACAGGGGAGCTTGGTCCCCTGCAAAGAAAGCCATTTTCTTCATGTTTTAAACTTGAGTTTTGCATGTGCTGAGGCTGTTTCTTTGACCATATGTAGTTGTGTGTTGAAGTGGGAGTTTTCAGGGTGTTCGTCAAAATTTAGCATGTCATTGTTGGGTGTATGCAATGTATAGTAACACACATACACACGCGCGCACACACACACACACACACTCAACTGTGCCACCTTAATGTATACACCCCTGCAAGTTTGTAACCCTAATCCACCTTGTATTTATACAACCTATCTCTCTCTTCCCTTCCCAGACAAATTTATTCAGCTCTTTATTAATTGCTGTCAGTACCCTTTCCTCAGATTGCTAGATGTATGGACTAAGTGGGGGACGACTTAAAAACATCATCTTTGCTTGTGTCTTTCTGCCCAAATCTATTGTCATAGTTTTCCAAAAGTTTTTTTTTAATTATCTTCTGTTTACTTTATAATCTTTAGCTAAAATACATTCCTTCTGTAAACAACATGCCTCTCTCCTTCATTTTATCATTCTCCTTATAAATATGGATCATATCCATTCAGTCTGATCTGTGGGTCCTCAAGTCACCTATCTGACCTGACTCAGCAGCATTATTGATCCGTCCTCAAGCCCCTTTAAGATTTTCCATTACATCATGCACTAGGCCTATAATTACCTCAGATCTCATTTGTTGCCATCATGAATAGACGTGGATCTCCAACACTCTGTGATAAACAGAGTTTCAGCTCATTTTCTCATATCAGCATTTAACATTCATACCCTTCTCTTCTTATAGATACTCTTAGAAAGGGATAGTGTAGTCATTATTTTGAATTTGCTGTTTTTGCCCCTTCTTTCTTCCCGTTTTCCTGTTGGTGGTTTTTTCCAACTTTGGGCTCTACACGTACAAAAAAAAATCATATCTACTTTTTCCACTTAATACTTCCTAATTAGGTGGTGGTGGCGATTTGTGGTAGTTAGTTGCTCAACAGTATTTTCTTCCTTGGTCTGTGTTTCTTTTGTAGGTCCCCAGTATGGGTTTAAAATTCATTTTGGAAGCTTTGGCAAAGCCACCAATTCTAGCTGGTTCCTCCATTCCATTCCGGCACTGTCAGCTTCTTACCTGCTTTTTCTTAAGGACAAAGTGTAACTTAGTACAAACCCCATCCTTTCTTCCTGAAGTAGCTTCTGAAGTGACCATTGTTCTTTTCCAATCATTCTAACAAGGAAGAATACATTTTCCATACTAGATGTGCAGAGACAACTACAATTCTACCTTCATAGAATCAGAATTTTTAGGAAGGACTCACAGCTATTTGTTTCCTTTGAAATGAGTAAGCTTGGCAAAAAAAAACAGTTTTCAAAGTTACATTTTCCAGATCACTTTTGCTTGCATCCCTGTTTCATACAACTGGCCTCTGCTAGGTAAACCCAAGGCTCACTCCAGCAGGGCAGTGGCAAATCATCTGCTTTTTAAAGGTATTCATTAATAGATGAAGTTTGAGCAGCTGCCACTTGGTCCTCCAGTGCGCACACACTACAAACTGTATTCAATTTCTAGGGACAGTGTGCCTTTAGCTGCCTCTGCCCTCAGGGGTCTCTGTCATGAGTTCAGTAGCTTGGGATTTTGACCCACAAGTCTGATTAGACAGACTAAATGAATGAATAGGCTACAGAAGTTATGTACTTGCCATAATGCTAGATCCTTTTCTTGTCTGCCTGATACCACAACCCTTACTCACTTCACCCTCGTTCCTTGTATTCCGTGTACTTCTGGGTCCTGAAGGTTATTGACCTTTACAATGATAAATATATATGTTTATCAACAGGGTGGCAAACTCGATCCAAGTTAATTCTAGGTCCTAGTGCACAATGGGAGGGAAAATCTTAAAGGGGCTTGAGGCTGTTGAGTTGGATCCAACAAGTGGCTTTAGGATCCTCAAGTATCAACAGACATGAATGAAATGATCTAACATTGCGGGAAGTGCATAACTTTCACATACTGTTGAACTAATTCATGTGTAGACACACAGTTTACAGCTATTCCCTTTGCCTTACCTTTGTTTATTTTGTACCCCCAAAAAGTTTAAAATTGAAGCAAACTGTTTAGTAAAATAGAAATATGTTTTTTTGATTTGTCAAATGCAATATAATAATACCATCTGCAAACAAAACCAGTTTGTCAGTTTGCACATATGACGTGTAATCCTGAATTTGTGAACCTCTTATTTTACTAGCTGAGGGCTCCAAATATAGCACAAACAGTAAAGGGGGGAGGGACCATCTTTGATCGGTTCCCCTGCTCAAACCTTCATGTATTTTCCTGGTTAATTCTATTACTTTTTTTTTTTTTTTGAAAAGCAAATCCTGTCATTGTCCTGCTCATAAAGTCTAGACAGACCACATAAAGCATGCTGTCTTTGCATCAAAACTAACTGTTGGTGAGGGTATATTCTTGCTCTTTTATCATTGTTTTATTGATGTTATTAAATGTCTCTCTCTCTCTCCTGTCTACAAAACCATATTGATCCATAACTATGAATTTTGTGAAAGTTATTGCCTTTCATTAAGCAGTTGTTGACCTGAACACCTTATAATCATGATTCAGAATTGAAATTGGTAGGTTTTTTTTTACCTCCTAGCTTCTATAGGGATGCCAACCATTCCTGGAGATTTTCATGTTGCTGTGTTTTACATCATGTGTTTTAGTTCTTCCCTGTCACTTCCATTAATTTTTCAGCCTTATCTTCCACTAGTGTTGGCATATTTAAATCTTCCATGAATACTTCCATGTGTTCCTTATTTTGACTTCCCTGGTCCTCAGCTTTATGTAGATTTTAATAAAATTCCCTAAATATTTAAAGTATCTACTGGGTATCTTGTTCTCCTTCACCTAGGGTTCCTGAATTGAGTTACTGATTTTTCTACTTTCTGTTGCCCATGTCATTGGGATAACAGTTTCTCTGCTTTGGGATTGCTACCAAGTGGTAGTTGCTTAACTGCAGTGTTTGTATACCCATGAATGTTATGCAGTTGTTTATTTTTTTTCCTTAGCTTGCATCTGCGCCTCCTCTTTCTGTTCAGGTTTTTCTTCCTTAGTTTTAACACCTTTATTGAATCATTACTTAAGACATAGGCAAACATACATTTATATAAAAGAAAACAAACCATATTAACATGATGTTCCTAGTTACAAACATTATACATCGCAGCTTTTTTTTGTATAACTATCATCAGTCCAACATTACATAAATTGTTCAATTCTTGCCTTGCTTTAAATCTCACTTGTTCTCCAAAACGTTTCTGTACATGTATTGTTCCCTCAGTTTCCATTTTTTTCTGTGTAATTTGCTCCTACTCCTTTTCTAAAGCTCCCACTTCTGGTTCTTTTATCTGTTACAATATTTTATACTTTAAATACACTTGGTTTATACTTTGGTTTTCATTTTCTAGTAGTTGCTTTTTTTGGCAGCCATCAGAATTAAATTGAACAAGGCTTTATTATTTCGAGGCAATTCAGATATTGTATCCTAGCTCAAAAGCAACATTTGCTTTGTTACACCCATTTGCTCATCCAATATTTATGACAGAGTATACTGTAGAGAATTTTCAAGTCTGCCACCTCATTACACTCTCAAAACACGTTCCCAGTTACCTTTTTCTTCCTGATCACACCTCCAACATTTGCCATCTACATGATGAAAAATTCTTTGAAGTCTGCTTGGGGTATAAAAATACCTATGCAAACCCTTTCAAGCAAAAGTCATATAGCTTCTAGACTTTGTTGCATATTTGGGAGCCATACATATTTCCTCCCATTGTTTCCTTGTGAATTGCTTATCCAGTCTCTTCCCAATGTTTTCTAAACTCCTCTAATCAATTCCTATAGTTATCGTGCAGTATTTTATATGCCATACTAATCATTCTTTTTTAACAAGCAGCTTCTGTGCTAGATTTATTTATAAACTCTACCAGAAGAGGTCTTTCTCTTTGCTTTATACTCTCGTATCAATCCCTGATAGGGAAGGCAGTCTCTAACCTGCAGTCCAGATGTCATCTTGGCCTTTTCCCATTTTGTTACCTTTCCCTCTGTAGTTAATTTCTCCAAATACCTTGATTTTTTTTCATATTTTCTCCAATAATTTTCATCACTCTCTTGTGTGTTCTCTGTACCCCTAATTGCAGTCATCTCAATTGGCTAAACCTCCTTTCTCCAGTCTTGTGTTGGCTTAGTTCTTAGAATACTTTCTGCCACTTTGCAAATATTGTTCTCCTTAAGGATCTGCATCCAGAATCCCACTCTCCTTATTGCTTGAATTTTCCCATTCCATCATCATCCCTTGGCCAGGTGTCTCCGTTACCTGTTTAAAAAAAAAAAAAAAAAAATGTTTTTGGTAATGTGCAGTTTCAGCTTTGTGAAAGCTCAGTGTTGTCTCAGTAAACTGAAATTCGGATAAGTGTAAATTCGATCTATAGAAGTAGACCTTACAGATAGATATCCATATATGTAATTTAAATACGTAATAATGTGCTACAACATTTAGTTCAAGAAGCAGTTTACAAAGTCTAAAATGAAAGTATGCTTAGCAGACCTTTATAGATAAAGTATAGCCATAATGACTGAGATGGTGTAAGCTATAGGGATCGAGGTAGGAAGACATTAGAAGAAGCAAGTGAGAATAGTCGCAGGGAAGGATACCATGAGGTGAAGATAGTGAGAGAGGCATGCAGAGGGAAGAGGAATAAAAAGGAGAATTGTTAGAGAGATCCAAAGAGAAGTAGGATGAATGAGAGGCGATAAGTAAGGGGGGGTGGCAAGATGAGATAAGGAGGAATGTGAAAGGGATAAAGAGTAAATGTATCAGATTCACATGCTTACTTTCCAAATGTGGCTCCTATAGCATTGCTATTTGTAATGTGCATTTCTTAATATAATTCAGTACCCTTCCCAGAATAATATGAATAATGTGGCCATTATAATAAGAAGTTATTCCTACCTGTTATGACAGTTTTTTAAATGTCTACTTCCAGCTTTTGTGTTACATACAGCCACTAATGTTTGGCAGGTTGATCTTTCATAAAGTTGTTTTTTGTCATCTCCATTTGAATCTGTCACATTTAACAAGGCTTTTTGTTGTGATAAAAACCATCATACAAGCAAACACACCTTCAGAATACCCCAGAACCTACTAACTTAACAGACAAAACCATATACATTTTCAAGTAATGAAGGTTAACCTTCCTGATAGGAACAGCTGTCTTAAATCAACACTTGCACATACAGGTATTAGCTAACCTGAAATTAAGGTTATCCATGCTAAGACGTGTGTTACAGCCTGTGCTCCTACTTGCAGTAACCACTGTCTGTTCTTATATTCTCTTTATTCTCTCCCATATTGAAAAACAGCTTGTATGCTTTCGGAAAACATTAACCTTTAGTCTTAAAAAGTGCTGTGGCTTTTATTGCCTGCCTCATTTCCATGTAAACATAAGAACAAAATGTATTGCTGCCCTCATCTGCACACTTCTCAACTCACACTGAACATTTATTTGCTAAAGGAAAACTTTTCATTACATTCAGTATTTTCTTATTTACTTGTTTACACAAAAAAATTGTTTAAGCCAAGAGCCTTAATCCAGACATTCCCCTATGCAAAAGTAAAGGAAAATATAACTCTACATATGTTATAATCTATGCACTTTTACACCCTATCACCTACCTCAACAAGCCAGTATTACAGCATATTAACTTCAACATGCTTTTGTCCAGTCTTTCTTAGAAAAAAGCACCTGTTTACTTCAGTATCTTTATCACGTACAACTGAAAATGCTTTACCATTAACATGCAGTTTATATCATGAGATGTTTTATACAAATACTAATTATTTTACTTTATTTTTTCCTTTCCTTTTAAAATCCATGCAAGCATTAACGACATGAAGTGGGGTATACATTTCAGTCCCTCACACATTTAACAAAGTCAATAAAGTCTAGTAATTCCACTTTTTCTTATAAATCCATATTTCACAAACATGATTAATGCTTTATAATTTCACATTTATTCACTAATTTCAGTGTTGCTGGTCATTTCTTGTTCATCTCCATCTCCCACCCCCAGAGTCTGGGATAAATGTACTTTTCATCTGCCTGGTGTATCGTGAATAATCACATTCCACAAACACACCATTGTTTCCTGCTAGAATAAATTCCATCCTTCCTAAAGATCTTAGAGTGTATCTGTTACCCAGTCCATAAACATTTTTTCTTTTCTATAAAAAAAGTAGGGAAATGCCAGTGCCTTTCTTTTATTTTTCTCTTCTCAGTATCCTCAAGCTTGACACTTTTTTCAGTGCCTGGTTATATATTTCAACATCTTAGTGCAAAAAATCTGGATAAAGCCAAAATAAAAGGAGGACAAAGGTACCAAGCCAGGTGCTGGAATAACAGGTTTTACATTACATTTTCTGAAGGATATGAAGTGTGAAACTCATATGAAATGATGCATGTCATTTTTAGTGAGTTCAGTCCTCAGTGATTTGCCAGAAAAACACAAATTCTATGAGGAACAGAACAAAAATAGACAAAAATCTGGGCAGTCTGCAAACATGTAGACCGCTGGGAGGTATTGTAATAGCTTTTTTGGTTGCCATACAAAATATGAATGAAGCTAGAGTTTCTGATCTTAGTGGCATAGCCATAGACGGCAATATGTCTCGTACTTATTTCACTGAAAGGATGCATCTTACCTACTCAATGCCAGACGTTAATGCAGAATATTTGGATTAGCATATAATTGGATTACTATATGAGCCCATGTATCTGTGTATCCTCTCATGTGGCATTACCAGCCTTAAAGTTCAAACCTTGGAGATCGCTAGGATATAAAATCTGGGATTAGAAAAGTCAATGAAAACATTTCCATACAAACAACCTGTAGTCTAGAGAAGTAGTAGTTGATGAAGGAGTTTTCAATGTGTAGTTGGTTTGCTCATCTGATAACTTTAAACCCCTTTCTATATAATACATGTGGCTGGGTTTTAGCTTCTAATTAAAACTGATGTTAGTATAAATGTAATATACTCCTTATATACCTGCTTTTTGGGCCCCCACATTTTCTCTCATGTTTACAGAAAACTGGAAAAGTAGATAATTTGGTTCAATCAACTGGCAATTTTAGGTATGCAAAACAGAGAAAGTAGCTGTCAACAGTAAATGTAGTGTGTGTAAGGTAATGCATACTCTTCTAAAAGCATTGAAAAAGTCTTAAATGTTAAGCCTGAATTTAACTGAAAAGTTAAGAAAATTCCCTTAATCCACCAAGTATGAAAGGGAAAAGACTGTTGAAGCATTGAAAATTTGGCACTTACTCCAAAAGGTAGGATTATAGAAGATGACTTACCTGTGGCATCAACACTCTTGAAAATAAAACAGATGGGCCTAGTACAATCTACTCGGGTATTGAGAAGTACCAGTTGTTAGAAGCTTCTTGTAGTATCCTACTGCAATGGTGTGCATCAGTAATTGTCACTCTAAAACCTTACTGTCTTTTGTATGGGATAATTGTAATTGTGAAAATGGATACACACTTGTAAATCAAACTGACCTATGGGTGGGATGGGGTGTGAGAGATAGAGGTCCCCATAACATGAAATCATTACTGCCTGGTATGTCAGTAAGACTGAGAAGAGCTCTACCTACGTTACTTGTGAAGGCATAATGTACTTTTTATTGACCCCCCCCCCCCCCCAGGCAGAAATGGAGACCATAAGAATATCATTAGCTTTCTGTCTCACTTTCATAGCAAAGTGTAAAGGAGGCTCATAAGATACCCCTGCATGGTGTAAAGCACCTTTGGATATAGAATCATTTTAAGAAGTAGGAGTTTTATATAAGAAGGAATATTCCAGGTTTCCCACTGTTGTAAATGCTCATCTGTTTTTTGAATAGTCTAGGTGTTTAAATCCCTAGTCCTGGCTGAGTTGGTGGCCAGTTGGATACCTAGATATTTAAAGTACAGAGACTGTGGGTGAGATGTTACTACTACCAATTGACTAAGGAAGTGGAACTTTTTTGAGTTTATTTTGTATACAGAGAAGGCTTGCCAATTATGCAGTGCGTCCCAACATAAGGAAAGAGTTCTTTGAGGATCTTCAAGAAAGATTAACTGCTTGTCTGCAAATAATGTTACTTTGCCTTCTCTGATGCCATCCCAACTATTGTGGTGTAACGAGCACAACATATTCCCAAGGTTCATGGCCAGTTGGTCAGATGTCAAAAGAAACCGTAATTGGACCAAAGAGCATCCTCTTCTTGCCTCTCTGGAAATACTTAGGAGCTGGGGTATGTGGGGCTGACTATACCATTGCCAGTGAGCCTTGGTATATAATTCATGGGGTTTCTGAGGGTTTCTGAAAAGGATAGAAATGAATCACTGTCAGTACCTGAAATAAGCATGTCCAGCTAACATTATTAAATGTCTTCTTGGTGTCTAATGAAAGTAGGGCTGCTAGAAATTTGCAGAGCTGTTCCCATTCAAGCCATTCCACCACTTTTAAAATGTTATGCCATGAGGCCCTCCTTGTAGCCTACATAGTCAGGACAAATTAAGAGAGCAAAGTAACTAATCATGCTGCATATACACCCAGAAAGGTTTTTTCATTCTTGATGCAGCCATTCTTACCCTTGTAATATATTTCACTTCATTTTTGTATACATTTTCTTTTAACAGCTTGCATAAACAGAGTGCTGGCAGGCAAGTCTGCTGTAAAACTGCATCTTGACATCTCTCAAAGGTCTTTTGAAAAAGTCATCCTCAGCAAGTCTCTATGCATCTCGTAAATGGTTTCTAAAACTCCCAGGTGCTTCTACTAAAACACCCAACCATACCTCATTTGTCTACATTGATTTACAATTTAATCCGTATAAACTTCAAAAACAATTTACATATTCATAAATTATTCTTAAAGCTGTTCAGCATTTTATTGTCATCCCCCCCTGAAATCAGCGCATGTCACTACTTAATGCAGACTGCTCTGCAACTTTTGTAAACATGCATGCGGTTTAAAGTTAAGGCTTCTAAATAGGAAAACAAAATATTTTTTGTATATGAAGTTTTTAATTGGCCACACTCCGATCACTACCTCATCCCAACAGCTGCATAGTATTAGGGCTCCAACTTTATAACTTTACTGGAGTTTTATATATTTTAAATCACGTTTTTTCAGACAATAAGAGAAATTTCTTACCCCCATTTTCCATATTTTTACATCTTTCCTTTTTCATTTTCTTCAGATACACTTTCTCCATTTCCTAACAGGCATTTTCATAGAACCTACACAAAGTAGTTATACCCTTCCGTTCTTTTATTTGTTCAAAATGTCAGCTATTTTCCCTCTTCTTTCAATTACTTCTCCATTTCTTTTTGGACATACCTTCCATTCATGATGCACACTTCACACAGTAGTGTCAAAAAGTTGGATTTATTCTCTTCAGTTCTCTCTCTAACCTGGAGAGTTCACTTCATCAGTCTTCATTCAGCTGTTCAAGTTCCCTCACTTCTGATAGTTGGTTTGAATATGGACTTTACTAAGTCTTTCAGTAAGTTCCTGTGCTTCCTTCTGGTTGTCCAACATTTTTTACCTGAAGACTCGAAAGGGTTTAAAGGGTACATTCCCATCCTGACCATCAACTTGACAGTTTTTTCTGTTTAAAAGTAGATCTGAATTGTCCTGGCTGATTCAGTGTGAAATAAACCTGCTTTAGTTCCTCTTGGACTTGTTTAGCCTCCATGAAGGTTTTTGTTCTACTTGGGAAGAGATTCTTCAGAATGCCTGTACAGGTGAAATACTTGCTGTCTAAAAAAAAAAAAAAGTCTAAAATCCTGCATTTTCATTATTTCCTTCTTTGCTCCTTTGCCATATTTTTGGAAAGTAAAAACTCCTGTTTTGTAGATTTACCAGTATTGATCTTGGCTGTTCCCTAGAGGTCAGGAACATAACAGTAATGTGCCCTTTCAGTGTGAATCTCTTGCTGGGGAATATCAGTCCAACTATCTGCGTTTTCATAAAACTAATGCAGTCACTTCCCTCCATTGTTCTAAGATGACAGCAAATCTCAGTTCTATTATCAGTCTATCCACCAACTCTTAACTTCTGCTCTTCTTGGGATACCTCATACTGTGCCATTCTCTTTCATTTCAGCTTTGACTTTTGAATTTATATCTATTCATCAGACTGTTTGCTTAATACTTTTTGAGTCATCTCCTTGTTATTTTACGTGATATGCTTATGAAGTGCCCTACTTACTTATTTCACCATGGATTAGGACTATTTTTATTTCCAGCATATTAGAAGCCATTTATTGTCCAACAGTCTGGACTTCTTCCTGCAACTCTGCCAAAAGGTTCATAATAATAGTAATACCTATTTGTTAACCAGTTGGGCCCATTGAACACAAAGTCCCATTTCATGGGCAACCCAGGAGCACTGTCTGGTTAAGTGACCTGCTCAAGATCACACAATAGGCAAATGAGAGCTGAGGAAATCAAGCCTTCTACCACAGGAACTCCAGCTTACATCGTTAACCTCTGCACCAACCAGCAGACTCTATTCACAGCAGCTTTTTCTTTCTCCATTTTTTCTTACATTTGGTAGTTGTTTTGTTCTCTCACTAGAACTGAATATTTCCTAAAATAGTAACACAGGTTTTTGTCAGATTGATTCCTGTGCTAGAAGAACCATTTTTGGCTAGTTCAGTCAGCAGCCATACCAGACGTCCCAGTAGGTTAAAGGTTTCACAATCAAACCTGAATGATGTATTTTGGCTTGCCCTCCCGGAGAGAGACCCCCCCCCCCCCCGTGGCTGTTATATTTCAGGTGTTGTCCATGTTAGACGTCTTACAAAGATGTTGGCTGGTACCAGGGATTTGAACTTTGTGTTGGGGAAAAATGATGCAGCTTCCTTTTTATAATATTGTGCTCTTCAGAAAGTTTTAACTTTGAAGCTAGCATACAAGGCATCGTCATACCCCACTCTGATATACCTCCATATCTGCAAAAGAAACCACACCAGAACTATCATTTCTAAAAACTTAAACCTTCCTGTGATATAAATAGGACCTGCTGGAGAGACAGGTATATTTCGCGGAGACTGCCCTTTCTCTGGAACAGGCTTCTCCATCCATGTGAAGCAGAGTTGGACAACTGACTCGGGAACCATAAATTCATCCCCGGTTTAGCATCTGTTTCTAATAGGCACAGGCAGAATGCAAATGTTTCATCTCCCAACCCCCTACTTCTACTACCAAGGGTAGCCAAACTTGTCAGAGATTTGGGATGAATAGCTAAGATTAAAAAGGCCCCAGAGGTCATTAGCCTAGTACACACCTATGAAACTAAAACAGCTTTGTTATTAAGTGACATAAGAAACTTTCTGTGTTCGGACTGCGTAGAGTTTAACACACCAGTGTTTCATAAAGAATTAGATATCATTTTTCACTAACTTTTCTTTCTTGTGTAAAGACATTGCACTTGGTGAAAATATTAAATTGCCTGCCTTGTATTAGCCAATTTCTTATGGCAGGATTTTACTTTATATAACTCTTCAGAGACAATTTGGGCTTGTATCCCCAGAACCAGTGATGTATTGACATCTGTTTCTACCTTTTACGCGAAATGGGTTAGGCTTTTCAGCTAAACCTTTTTCCAACTGGTTAGTTAATTGCACTAACCATTGTTGCAATTTATTTAGCAAGACCATTCCAGGCCATGTCAGAGCCTATCTTGCTAGGGGATCAGGTTCCTCTTCAGCTTTATTTTTTTAGGGGATGCTGTGCAGGGTTTATTTGTGAAATGTGAAACTGGTTTTGACTTTAGAGTTGATTTGCAGTTAGAGAGCTTGCATTTTGAACTGGACTGGACTTTTACAATGGAAGCTTTGCCTCAATATCTAAGCTAAGATACTGTTTGAATAACTGTTCACTGCATCACAGGTGTTCTATTTACCAGAAATCTACATCAACTGCAACCCAAGATTCTTGCTAAGAAGAACCAAAGATGTCATTTAGTGCTACCTTCATGAGGACTTCTTTACCAGCTTATTGCGGTACTGGCATCAGCATGAGATCTGTATTGGCATGTGCAAGAGTTAGCAGTGCTGGAGAAATCTTGCCAGGTGCACTGTGCTTCTCAGCTGAAAAAGCCCAAAGCTTATTGCTTACCGTGTAGCTGAATTTTCTTACAAAATTCCGCTTTTCTGAGAGAACCCTTCCAAAACATTACTATGTACTTTGAGAGAATCACATGAGCAGATTACCAAACATTCCACTCAAATAGGTAGGGTGGCTGAAGGAAACTTAGAGATTTGAGGTTTAATATACAGACAACTTGGAGATTAAAATGCTGTAGTGAAATTCTTTTTGTTGTATCCTTTACTAACCATACTTGATAGCTGCGGTGCAGTACCTGAAAACGTGATAAGTCATACACCCTTTGCATGTAGGAGTACTCTGTGTAAATGGCCACTGAAACATTCTCAATAGTCCGTGTTTGCGATAGAGAATTCTCTTAGAAGATAACGTAACCTAACCACAGGTCCAACGTCTTGCTGTGGATGTGGAAATGAGCCCTGGAATATTCTTGTTGTAGTCTGTGATAGAGATGGAGATTTTTTTAGTAGTCAACTTGGACAGTGGTACAGACTTTAGCTGAATATTTACATTAACCCCTGTGACACAAAACAACTGCCCATTTCTAGAGTGTGTTAGCCATCTCTTCACAATTTATGAAAATGTGGTGTGTTTGCTTTAGTCTTAAGATGAGGTGACCATTAGTTTCCATTTCTGTGTCATTCAGAGAAGTCCATTTGCCTCTTCTTTCCCATTTTTTGTTTCTTCATCCACTTTCTAGCCACAGTAAGGCTTAAGAACCTCAAGTTCATTCTTCGTGTCCACTGAAGCCTTCAGAAGGCATTCCTCATCCTTCACTTCGAAGATGGATGCCCCAGTTAAGGTATTGTCCCTTTAGGCAGAATCTGTACAAGGGAAACTTTCTAGCTGCTGATGCTCGTCTTGAAGGTCCTTTGCCTCTGAAGGAGTTTCATTTGTTTTAACACTTTGAAAACCATGTTCGCTGTGTATGATATTAGTTTAATTTTTGAAGTGCAAGAGATTAGGGCTTGGTCACTGCTTTAAATTCCCTTGCAAAATGGCTTGGATTACTTTAGGCATTTTTTTTTTATTTTGAATGAAGGTACTCCCAACAATTTAGATGCATTGTTTAATAGCCTTTTCTGTTGTGTACAGTCTTGTGAGCAACTTTGTAGTTCTGTGAAGACTTGAGAATCATCACAAGTATGTTGTCCTCGCACACCACTTTGTAACTCAACTGTTTATTTGAAGTCTGAATTTTGTTATTAAAAGATTGGTTCGTGTACTGCCTGAGACTGTTCTGTGGCCGAATAGTTTTCTTGTAAGGCCTTCTTTCTAATGGAAATTCTACCAGAAGTACTTGTGAAGCTCCAGAGTATACAAGAAATTCTACTTGGCATATCAGCCAGGGATTTTGTAAGAACTTGCTCTCTTTTTTTGTCTGTGTTCTTTGCAGTCTCACTCACCATCTGATTACATTTTTTTCCCTGGTTGAGCAGAACATAGATGATCTTCCCTCATGAACCAGCTTAGACCTTATCCATTCAGTCAAAACTTTTAACAGATTGTCTCATTTACTTCTGGAAGGGAAGTCAACTGATATGGGCATGACCATTCACTAGGAGTTGCGTTAGTATATTCCATTGCTGTTAAAGGTCATTCATGTTTCATAGTGACTGCCTTTAATTTACAATTTTAATGATTTCCTATGGCAGATACTTATGCCAAGATCACTTGGTTTTGTTCACACATACACCTAGTAGTATAACTTGAGAATTTGCACAGTATGAGTAGAACCTGTTTTAGCAGAGGCAATCCCAAAAGACATTTTGTCTTTGCAGCTTTTTGCCTTGCTTTGTCTGCCTCTTCCTTGACCTCCTGTATTGAGATACTTTACGATTAGTTTGACCACTCCTAAAGCCATATCATAGTAAGGTAGTTCTGATATATTTATACTCACCATATCTGACAATCTTCAGTAGGAACTTCTCTAGAGTACCTTATTTACTCACTTTCCCCCTTCAAACATGGCTGTGTTGTTCAGCTGATAAAGGCAATAGAATTTAGTTAAGTGGGTTATTTTCCTTGTAAGAATAAAAACTAGGTGCACTCTTCAGCCTGGGAGTCATGGGATACCTGCATAGGCCATGGGGGAGCATGGCTTTTGTGATGGCCAATACTAAGGTTTATTTTATTCCGTATAGTTAAGACTTGGAGAAAATCCCATTAGTCTGCTTTACTCCAGAATGCCCTGTCCACAATCTTTAGATGTATTGAGTACTTGCATGTCGGAATTTTGCTTCACATACCTATATTGTATGTTTTATGTTGTTGTACCTAACTAGTAGTTTCCTTCTGTCGAGCTATAAATGCATGTGGTATTTATTTTTTACCTTTTTGTAAATGTTTTGGGTAAAAAAAATTTTCCTTGACTGCTTACTAGCTGGGAGCGCACCCATGTTTTATATGGACAGTTACTGGACTGGCTTCGATATTTGGTTGCTTGGCAGCCTGTAATTATAGGTGTTGTACAGGGTATAAATTACTCATTAGGTTTAGAATAATGTATTACTGCAAAAAATGTTATAAATGGCCATGTAAAATAATTTTAAATTATGTATAGTTTTTATTTAAACTTGTACAGATTTTTTTCATACTATGATACTCAACAGTGTCAAGGTGGCCTATATTTACTCTAGGTAGCCAGAATGTCAA
Organism: Protopterus annectens; assembly: GCF_019279795.1. Classification (NCBI taxonomy): domain Eukaryota; kingdom Metazoa; phylum Chordata; order Ceratodontiformes; family Protopteridae; genus Protopterus; species Protopterus annectens. Next base: position 663,971,468 of record NC_056729.1, read on the forward strand.
TAGTGTTGAAGGTTACACAGCACATGTATGGTAACATTCTTTCTGTAAATCTGTGATGTTTATGCAGCTGTGCATGGTACTGTGTGACTAAACCATGTTGTGGTGACACCATCACATGGAACCAACAGGACTTTAGACCTAGTCAGTTAAAAAGCTACAACTCTTAAGACTTCGCTCCCGGAACCAGGTAGGAAAAGCCTAGTGCTGTCTGACATTTAACATTTGCCTTAACAGCATAAAAGAAACCAAATGCAATGCTGAACTCCACAAATAAGTATTTATGTTTGGAAAAAGAAACACTAGATCTGTGGCAGCAGTTTTCCTGCATTTACAAATAAAGTAAATTCACTCATGGAATTTTGTTTCAAATGCCACAGCTGCTGTGGAACAAGTCATGATATTAGCCATCATATCTTAATGAAATTTCTGTAGGGTTCAAAATAGAGTAAAATGTTTAAATGTCTTAAGCTATTAATCTGATAAAACAAGTTTCTAAGATTTCTGCATCATTTTTATTCTCTCATACAAAATGCATGTTTCAGTATTTAGAAGTCTTATTTATTTTGATTTTCATTGGCAGTTTTTGAAGAACCATAGTACATGAGGTTTCCTGTACATAATCATTGCACATTTGCGTATGAAGTTTGTGCCTGCATTGGGAAGACCTTTTGTAGCCTGGTCATTGTATCATCATGTTATGATGTCCTATAAAATCTAAATAAAATCAGGTAAAACTTTACTGATTCAGATTCAGTTCAGATGTGTATTTTTTTTTAAGTTAAGTTGTGTGTTTGACTGAAGAACAGTTATGATCCCGTGTTTTTTTAACTTGAAGTAAATCCTGTCCAGTCAGTCAGTGGAAACTGCTTTTAACATTTTGTGACATATACTCATTTAATTCTGTGCTGTCCATTTCTTAGTAATTTCACAGAGCATACAAAGGAGCTATTACTGATAAGCTCTCCAGGGTAACATACTCCAGTTTCAGTGTATGGAGTTTTAAATTTAATCAGGGCAGCTGTCATCCTTGGTCATACTAGCAAATAAAAGGCCCTTTGCTTTGCACACTAAACTGTCTTGACATAAATATTTATGGTTTCTAATACCCTGATAGGAATGGAGGGTGGCCACGGTGGTGCAGCGGTTAGCATTGCCGCCTCACAGCAAGAGGTTCTCCGGTTCGATTCTTGGCTGAGGTGCCTTCTGTGTGGAGTCTGCATGTCCTCCCTGTGGTCACGTGGGTTTCCTCTGGGTGCTTCGGTTTCCTCCCACATCCCAAAGACATGCAGTAGGTGGATTGGACACTCTAAATTGGCCCTAGATGCGAGTATGTGCGTGTGTGTGCCTTCTGTAGAAGGTTGGGTGCCGGGCTGGCAACTCGACACTGTAGAACTCCACTGCCAATCATGAGCAGACAAATTATATGGTGTGGCGACCCCTAACCGGGAAAAGCCGAAAGAAGAAGAAATACCTTGATAGGAATGGAACCCATTCCTAATTCTGAAAACTGTTCATGTTCAGGAAGTTAGTATTGCTTCAAACTTGGATGAGGGATGGACTTTCTGTAGCTAATGAAACTAACTCTGCAATGCATACATCTGCAGTGCTGGAAGTCTGATTCACCATTACAGTGCCACTTTGTCAAATGATCTTGCCATATGATATGAAACAAGATAGCATGTTAAAAATTCAGAAGCTAGCAAGGAATTCTGCTTTTGGCTCGTATCATTAAAGGGGGAGAGAAAGCAAGATTGTTAGCTGATAGAGTTGCTGGATTTTCCTTTTATACTGCATACAAACAGAGCAATCTGTAAACACTTTAAAAGATTTTATTCAGCTCTTGAAAAGTAGTGACAGGGTACAATACATATTTAATCTAAAATTGGAATATATAATAGCTACTAGTGTTTAGTCATATGTCTGAGCTTTTATTTTATATTTCTTATTGAAGATTATTTCTCTTTGCATGTTTACTTTGAGTAAAATGCATGATGATATTTATTTCAAGTTGAGATCTCTGTTTTTTAGTCTTAAATGCTTGTGGCTGATTATTTTATGTGTGTTTTTTGCATTGAGCTGGTATTAACAGTCTGGCATCCACTTGTTAAATAGTGACTGCTTACAGCTAAATTCTACCATTCGTATGTCTAAAGGTTAACTTATTTATGTGTAAGCAGTAGTTTGTGTTCTTGGTTTTGCCAGAGAAGTTAGACTGTTAGTAGTGCTAACATAAATTGATGGAGAGTGCGTTGGTACTGGAGGTTTATTATTTGCCACACCTCCTCCTGAAAAATTTTGTGTTTCCATGCAAAATAATTTACGCCAAGTTTCAGTTACTTTGGGTAAGTTTCAGTTGCTGTGTGTAAGATTGCAGCGGAAAGCAATGTGCTCAGTCTAAAGTGGGTGAAGTCTGGCAAGTTAAGGGTTGTAATTTAATCTACAGCTGCACATTGTAAAAGTTTGTATGGTTGGTGCTGGCTTTTACTTGAGACAGCATTTCACATATACCATACATATTTAAGGTCAGTTGCACCTTACAGAATAATTGGGTAGGAGGGATATGGATTGAGACGATACAGCTGCTTCTTAAATATTTAGTGGCAGCAAGTAGGCTTTTATAAGCCAGTTCTCAATATGAACTGCCTGTTGTCACATTAGATTTTTTTTTTCTAAACTACAACCAGTTTCTACTCTAAAATATTTCAGTTGTTATTTTTGACATAGTTTTCTAGTTGACATATATGTGCGTAAAGGCCTTAATATTTTTCTTACTGGGGGAAAACATGACTGTACTTCATTCTGAAGAGTTTTACATGTGCTGTGGCTTCTCTGGTCAAAACATGTAAACGGTGTGTTTGCTGTATAAATGTTATTTGTAAAGATAGTTTCCATTCTGATGTGTTTTCTTTGAAATTTCATCATGCTGATAATTGTGAATTACAAGGCTTGGTAGGAAGTTTTTAATTGTTTCTTAATTTAGCATATGTAAGCTTCATGTGTTTGTGGTTAGCTAGGTAACAGAAGGAAACCAAAAAGAAAATCTGAAATGGGTACTTCCACTTTGGCAGATATTAAAAAAAAAAAAAAAACTGATGAAAAACTGCGGCAGTGTAAGAGAGCAAAACAAAAAGGCTCCAACCAAATCTGATTAGGTGTCAACTCGCATTTTAGCTTCAGTGACAGGAAATTGCAACCTCTCAAAAGGGAAGTTTTGTCATTGTCAATGTGTCGAGAGAAGTCTTTACGGATGAAGATACTGATTTCTGTGGTGCACAAGGCGTCTGTTGCATCTAATTTGAGGTACTAAATCCAAAAACATATCTTTTAGGATGACAGAGTTTGCTAGAGCAAGGGACTTCTGTAGTATACACAAAACACTGGCTACCTGTTTTCTAGGTTCCTTTTTTGCCCCACTCCCACTTGCCAAAGATTAGATGTTCCTCTAATGATACTTGGTGACAACATGACTACTGCCTCAAGCAAGAGCCAGCTGGAGGATGCTGACATGAAGTTAATTTGTGATGCAGCTGTCTGTGGAATATCAAATGTCTGACACCCACAGCAACAAATGTTATGAACTACTAGTCCAAGGGTGTAGCAGTGTCGGGCCAGTATATCACCATCTATGTTCTCCTACCCTGCCAGTCCATCTGCAAACCTGCACGAAGCCCTCATTAGCAAGGGGCATGCCAGGTCATTCCTTCTGATCACTAAAACAGTTGGCTAATATGAGCCTCTGAATCACTGTGAAGGTGTGCTTATACCTTCCCGATGCATAAGCTGCCACCACACATTAGTAAAGGCCACATTCACCAGCTTTGCAGTACCAATCCTAGCCATTTCTGTGTTGTGCAAGATCCACCTGCATGCTGGCAGTCAGCTAATCAAGACCATGTTTGCCTCCCCAGTGATGGACAATCCAGCGTCAGCCACTCACTCCCATCCCCCACCTGGCCCAAGCTGCTATTCTCATATTTGCATCATTTAGATCTTACTCAGGACTTTACCTCCCCACATCAGAGAGCCAAGTGTCTTGACTTTGATTTAATGCCTGCTTAGCCAGTGTCATTGAGACTTTCAGTAGTGCACAAGCTGGTGCATGTACCACATGTATTGGATTATTGTGGTATTGCAGAAGAATAGTTCTGTAACATACAGGAAGCAGCCCAAACCCAGGCTGTTGTCTAGTTCCTGCCACCAGTGCTGATTCATGTGACTCCATGCACATCTGTGTCCTTGAATGAAGGTGTTTTCAGATCCCTTTGGGTCTTCCATGCTGTTTTCTCTTCTTGCAGCCACATCTTTAAGGAAGAGAGTGAGTCAGCCTTCCCAGTGTCTTCATCTGCATAAGGCAGAGTCTCCCTTAGGGTTAGGCATCATGATGACCAGCAGTCATTTTCTCATTGTCAGTTTGCTTGTAGACAACCTACTGACAAAGCTGTAGCTGCAGAAAAAAAGAAAGCTATGATTGCAGTGAAGCAGATGTTTCATATACCTTTGCATCTGTTTGCCATGAACTTTCCCATGCCCAAAGTACCATTTATTGAAGACAGCAATGCACTCTATAGCTCCCCAATGTAGCAACATGGGATGTGGAGAAAATGTGCAGTCTACTTTATCCTTTGTAAGTTTATTTATTTAACATTTGTTTACTGGGAAAGTCTGACTTGGAACAAAGCCAGTTTTCAGCAGAGGCCTGGGGAGAAATGTTCCAGATGCATGTCTTTGTAACGTGGGAGGACAACAGAGCTCCCGGAGGAAACGCACAAAGATGTAGGGAGAACATGCAGACTCCACACAGAGGGTACCCCAGAGAGGTACCTCTTGCTGTGAAGTGACAACACAACAGCTGCACCACTGCGACATAAGTGTATTGTTTCATCTAGTAGGAAGTATGTTTCTTTATTTTCTTGGAAGTCAGCAGTGTATTACTGCAGATAAGTGTATTTTCCACACAGTTTCCTAGTGCTACACCATAGAGTTTTCAAAGTAGCAGTACTGGGAGCAGGTTTGCATATGCTGCATCAAACACATGCCTGTAACACTAGTATTATGCTAATGAAGAAGGCAACATACTGCCTGTGGGCCAGCAGAAAAAATAGTGATTTTATTCAGTGTTGTTCGTGGTACCAAAAAAGGTCAAGTAGAGACCTGTACTAAATTTGTTTCATAAAGCTGTCTCTTAGAACTTCCAGTCATTTACAGACCATCAGCATAGGATTAGATGGGTCATACATAGACACGAGTGGTATTTATCCTGCATATTTATTTTATTTTTTTTTTTTGTCTTTTGATAACTAGGAAAGTCTAACTGAGCAAGTGGCCCATTTTCAGTGAAGGCCCGGGGAGAAAATTTCCACAACAGATTCAAAAACATTTAAACAGTAGTTGAATATGGATAAGGGGAGAAAGCCCCACAATATATAAAATATTTTACAATGAGTTGGGGAGAAAGGCTTAGCAAAACCACACCCAAAAACCTTTTATAGTAGCTGGTAAACAAATTATGTACAAGAGGAGAAAATCCCAATAACAGATAAAAATGCATTGAAATTAAGAATAAAATGTTCTGTAAGTAGCAAGACACACTGCAGATGTGGATAACCTGTGGGTTGGTAGTGCTATTCCAGTGCATTAATGTTGCACAATCTTACTGAAGTTTCAAGTGTGCCAGTTCCGCTATCATTTTGTTACATTTTCCATATTTGATATGTCTGCATCCCCAAAAGTATTTGAAATGTGCTTTATTATATTTTTGCCTTCATGAGGATATACTAAGTTCATATTTTTCCATATCCAGATGGCAGTTTCATAGTGGCAGATACCCCAGAATAGTTGAAACAGCAATTGTTTATAGTCTTTTGTCATACTTGAAATTATAGTATGTCAGGAGAAATTGTTTATAGTGCCACTGCAAAAATAAAAGTCTAATTCCTGTAGGCAGTGCTGGTGTTAACAAGTTTGACAGCTATTCTGTTTGCAACCAATCAAGGAACTATACCCAGATGTGGCCCGGTAGCATTACCAGTACAGCCCTGTCCAGAGCGCGCAATCCGTATAAAAGCTGGGCGGCGCCATCCGCCCCAGTTCTTCTTGTCCGTGGAAAGCTGCCAGCAAGGCAATGCTGACGCCAGAACGCTTAGAGGTATAAACTTGACAGCCGACGCCCTCTGAGGCGACTTCTTCTCTTCTCAAGCTAAGTACAGGGGACAAAGTGTTCTTGCTCCTCCGATGTTCACGCAAGTTAATTGTATATTCTTGGAAGAGCGAAGATAAACTTTCTTTCATCAAGTACCCCATTTGACAATCTTCCCTTGCTTATTTCTCAGAACTTACATTTTTAGGAAGCCGGTACGTGTGGTATTAAAGCGTGGAATACGATTGTAAGGTGGGATTGGGCCTTGAATTGTTCAATTACAGGATGTCAATTTTGCTGTTGGTTTGATTCCGGAATATTATTCGAATTCACAAAAGGCCCAAGGACAAGGATAGGCCTCCTATGGGTTTACAGGATTCTATGCAGCGGAGTCAGTGGCGAATTGTTAAAGATACAGTGCGGCCGCATGGGGCCCTGTATCCAAACCGGACTCCCATGGGACGCCAACTAAGGCGCCATGGGGGATCAACTACGGGACCAACCGGACTCCTTCTCCAGACTTGGTCACTGCATCCTTCAGATGGGTGGCTTCACGGACTTTCAGGCTGCTCACTCGCTAACTAAAAGACAAGGGTCAAGCCACGGACTCAAAGTAAAAGACTAGTCAAGCTTCTTGTTGACTTCCCAAGGCGGATTTCTTCTCTCCTCAGTTTCTTGTAAGATCTAAAAGTACATGCTTACCCTCTGGTGGGCCTTTCAAACACTACGATTAAGGCCTAGACGGGATTCCTCCCCAAAAAGGATTCTCAGGCTTCTACCCAAATTCTTCCTCTGGATCTTCTCTTTTCCTCCTTTTTCCTCTGAACAGGATTAGGGACTCTATTCCCCTCTGCTTCTCCCCTGAAGATTTTTTCTTTTGGGGCTCTTCCTCTGAAGATTTTTCTTTTGGGGTCACCTTTCAGGAGATGATTATTCATTCTCAAGACTCTTCTTAGGATTTCCTTCCTTCAAGAAGAGCCTTAGGCTTCCTCTCTTTCTCCTGTTCTTTGTATTGTGCTTGATCTCCAGATGTTGAAATTATTGAGAAGAGACTTTGCTCTTTTCCTGCCTCAAAAGCGACCCTTCCTATTCTCTTCCTGATGATATTTTTTTTTGTGCTCCCTGATCTTTGAATCCTGAATTCATTTCCTCTTCTGTTCTGAAACATGCAATTCTTCAGCTAAAAATCCTACTCCTTCCCGAGGATTTTTGTTTCCTTGGACCAAGATGATTCCAGGTGTGTATACTCAAGGGGCAAAAGGTTTAGACTTGCTATTGCATGTCTTTCCTATTCTTATATCAGGCATTTCTTTTGTCTGTTTTAATGCAAAAAGTCTTACTCCTGCCTTGGTGAAAAGGACAAACCTTTCCTGACATATATGGCTTGCATGCAGGAAGCCTTTTATGCAAAGTTAAAAACTTGCAGGGTTTTGGCATTGTGGTTTTTGTGGTTTTGCTGCAGGGCTCTAACCTAGTTGCCATGTGCAGAAAGCAAGATATTAGGATTTGCCTTTTGCCGTTAAGGCTAGATAGGTTAGATGCCTGTTCCCTGTATGAGGATGTTTGGCTGGTGGCCTGGGCTGCTGTAAAGATGTAAAGCTAAGGAATGAAATAAATATACGAACTGTTGAAGATTTGCTACAAGTTTGGGCTCAGGTTTTTGATAGAAATTGTCCTAAAAATGCACTCGAAATTAGCCCTCAGGGGGAGGGGGGAAGATATAGGAGGCTCCAGGCAGGAGGCTCCCAAGATCAGGCCTCCCTCCAGGCCAGACAAGCCTGCAGACAATCCCTAGAAGGATTCCCTAGATCTCAACTTCAAAGGAAGCAGACCCAAGACACCTTGGCAATTGGCTCAGACCTGTTGTTTGTCAGACCCTGTTTGCTTTCCTGCCAAGGTCAAAGAAGGAGAACTCTTTTCTACCACAGAAGGTTCAGGGAGCAAGACAAAAGGGGACTGGGCGTGACTTTAAGAGCTTAGGTATATTGGTTCACATTGGGTGCAAAACATCACTGGAGGCGGGCCTTAAAAAAAGTCACTTACTGCCAGGCCTGGCCTCATATGGGCCAGCTCTAGAACCCCACTTTCTTGAGAACAAGGTTAAATTCAGGGCACTCACAGGTTTTAAAACAAACTGACTGGAGACCCCATCTGCCAAAAGGTTTGGACTGACACCTTTTGGGAGCGGGACGAAAATTCAAGATGCTTACCAACAAACCTTTTCTTCAATATCTCTGTGATGGAAACTAGGCTGGTGGACTTAAAGAGCCTGCCCTTTTCCTGACTTAAAGTCTCCCTACTTACTCTACCTCCGATTCAAGGCAGCTTTAGAGGCTACTTCAATTCTCTGTATCACCCCAGGGGTTTACCTACTCTCTCCCGTGCTTACCCCAGATTCTTTGAGGTACTTTTGTATTCTGTACTCAGGGCTTAGTTTTATTACTGCAGCAGAGTCTTTTAAATCAGCCCTAGAGTAGTTTGCAGCTTTCTGGTTCAGTTCAAGCGAAATTTCTCACTTTTTGGATTTTCTTCGAACACAAAAAGTCACATTACTCCAACTCAGCAAAAAATTCAAACAGAGCCATTCTTCTCCAAAGCTTCTTTCTGGAACTCATCAAACAAAAACAACAAGCTTCCAAAGGGCTTTTCCAAACCCACATGTACTTTGGCTCATTTTCAAAAAGCAAGGCAACTTAGCTCTCAACTCCCTGCTTAGGAAATTCCTGCGGCTTTGAAATGCATGGCTTCTTGCTGCAACTTTGATGGGTACGCAAAGAGCATGGCTGGACTTCACTTTGATGGTCTATGGGTGTATGTTCCACTGATTATTACTACACCCTCCACACAAGCTTCTTTTCTGGTTCAGTTTCTTGTAAAACAAGGGCTTGTGCCCTTCACGGGCCTCAACCTTCTCTCTGGGAATCCCTCATCCACTTGGTTCTTGGGGGAGACCTTTCATATGCTCTGACAGGGAGGGTTCTTGGGGGAGCTCATTTGGCATTACTTTACCAAAGGGCTCTTTTGGAAGTCCATCAACTTGAAGGAATAGACACAAAGAAGCAACGAAACATGTGCAACTTCTACTCTTTACAGACCATTCACTCTTCTGACAGTACATCTTCCTCTTCTAGACAGGACACTCCTTATAAACTTTAGACAGACTCTCATGCTTACCACACATTTACCCCCTTTGCAGACTAGCCATGAATTTGCGGCTCCTCTCTCTCTGAATCAGAACCTCAGAGCATTCAGGATCCTGGGAAATCTTTGGATCCTTCATCACAGGATGCAGGAGCTTCACTTATCAGTTGGACCCCGTTGGCATGGAGGGGACATGCCTTTTGATGAATGCACCCAGATCTTCAGCAGAACATCCTCTCTTGATCACCAGTCACTTCACATTTGCTCTTGTCCATCAGATGCCCTGTGCCTCTCTCTTGAGAATCCTTCTGCCTCACTTCCCTCTTTGAGGGTTTCTGCCTCAGGAGTTATTCAAGATCTTCTCCAGGTGCCTTCAGCCCCTTCCCTCTTTGCTCAGGTGTTACTGAAAATAAAACAGGACAAACCCAAGACTATCATTTTTGATATTTCCAAATTGGCTCCCACCTTTGCATACAGTCCAAAACTTTCTGTCCCAGAACCTACTCTTCTTTGGCATTTCTTCTCCTTCCCAGGCCCAGTCATCCTTCTCTTTCTTTGCCCAGCACTTTGGTCCTTCCAAACAGGCTTGATTCCTCTTTAAAGAGCCTTTGATCCTTCCCTTCTAAAAAAGTTTTGCTTCCTAATGAAGTAAAGGAATTTTGTAATTTGGGAAAAGGATTATTATTTTGATTTCTTTTGCTTAAAGGTGGACCTGTTTGTTTTACCCCTTTTCCTTTTTCTGTTTCCTACCTTTCCCTTTCCTCTTCCTCCCTTTTTTCTTCTGCTATCTCGGCTTTTTTATTCACTCAATCCCATTTCAATTTTCTCTGGTCATTTTATTTTTGAGCTCCTGCTAATTTTTTAAGACCAGCTGGTGAGGCTGATTTTGAGAACCTTTAGAAATTTCCTGCTCAGAACTCCTCCTGCTCCTGCTTGGGATCTTACTATCTTTTTTGGGTGACTTCTGCCTTCTGCCTTTCAGAGTTGCCTCAATTGTAAGTTCTGGCTTATCAGGACTTCATGGTTGCAACTTCATATGGCAGTGAGGACTTAGATTATCTTCCCATGAACAGGAGTTTCCACAAGGACATCCACCTCAGAAGATGCCAAGGTGATTTCTAATCCTACTTTCCAAATCCTTCTAATTCACCTTCAAATCTTCTTTCAAACCTTCAAATCTGCAGGAAAAAGATTCAAAATAAACCTCTTTTTATCACATGAGGCATTCATACGATTTTATCAGGACAAGAGATAAGATTTTAATCTGATATCAATTGTTTATCTCTTAAGATTGCCACTCTCTCTTAAGGCCTATTCTCTCTCACTATATTTCTATGGATTACTATTATGGGCCATAAGTTTTTCTCACTATGGGAAAGGCTTTCCAGGTGCAGTTAGGGGAGCAGATTGGGGATTAGAGCTGAGGACATTCAGCAGTCAGCAGCTTTCAGCTCAGAGCGAAGGGTCCTTACCAGTTACCACTATGCCACATTTGCAGTTCAGTGCATTGAGTTCAGTGCTCCTTTTGTCTTCCTTGTTTAGAACTGTTTTGCTGCCTCTTTTTGCTTTTGCCTCTGCTGTTTCTCTTCTCTTCTGCATAACCTCTCCTATCTTCCACCCTCCCTCATTCTACCCTACCGTAGGTACTGCAACAGTGAAACACGAACAAAATACAGTGAACAACATAAGCAAATGTAGTTGTGTAGTTCACTTCCCTTCGTGTGTCTGTTTTGCTTGTCTTCCCCTCCCCTCCTTTTTGTCTTCTCTTCCACCTCTTTCCACCTCTTTTGTGTGTCTTTGGTTTTGTTTTATTTTTTTTTGTTTTTTTGGTTCTTTTTTGGGGCTGAAGAAAGGGGCAAACGAGATGCTGCAAGAGGGCAGCTTTGCTTTATACCTCTCAGTGCTTTAAATTTACTTGCTATGGCGCCCGGCCGAATTCTAGGCTTTTGGAGTCTGGCCGACTGACGGACTGCCTGCCCGACTTGATCACCCCCACACAGTTATGACTGCAACAAGAAAGACACGAAACATCTACATTTATGGTAGGTGTACACAACTGTACTTTACATGACTCTGAAAACAAGCTTAAAAAATATGGCCAGTCAGTACACCTTAACTCCACAGCCCATGCTTTAAGTATCTAAATGGTACCAAATACAAGGTTTTATATGAGGAAGGCTGAATGCCTGCTGTAATATGTGTACTCAAGCCACAACATGCAGGAACAGTAAATATAAATTTTACCAACAAGTGCAGTTCTGGTAGCCAGAGAGATACTTCAGATGAAGCTTGCATCTTTCTTGGAGTGTTTTTTTTCATTTGTTATGCTTAGTGAAGTGCCTGTTTTCAAGAGTGACCCATGAGTACTGTCTGGTTAAGTAATTTGTTCAAAGTTGCACTGTATGTAGGTTGAGACTGAGGGAATCAAACTCAGCTCTTGCAGAATGAAGCATTTTATTAGCTCATAGTCTTATCTTTCTGAGGTATACTGTCAGTCAAGCATTTCAGGCTTTTTGTTCTCCAAACGAAATCATTCTATGTACATAAATCTCAAAGTAATTAAAGCAATATTTTGGCCATAAAAAGTAGCAAATCAACCCTTCAAATAAATGCAGAATGTAAACAATTTAGTAGTAATGTGTTACTTAAACTGAGAGCAGTTTTTCCTCGCTTATTGTGCATGGTAGCTTTCAGAGCTTGGTAGTGAAACCTGAATCACAGACTGAATTTTCAGACTTTATTTTCTAGGAAAAATATTAGGGTTCAACCAAACACCCTAATAATGGGAGATTTCAACTACCCCACCATTAACTTGGAAAACTACTCATGTATCAACTCCGTCACTCAACGCTTTCTGGAATTCATAAACTCCAATGCCCTGGATCAACTTATCCACACCCCCACCAGGGGCAACAATATCCTAGATCTAGTCTTTACCAACATGAGTGACCGTTGTTCCACACCTGAAGTCAACGTCTCATTGGTCCGATCCAACCATAAGCTAATTATCCTAGATATCCACATCCTGCCCCCACCCCCCATTAAGGAAACCACAGTAAAAATTTCTCCAAAGCAAACTTCATGCTTCTTAAGACAGAAGTGGTGAACTTTATGCCAGCCATGCAGATGGACAGTTGTAGTTATGACTACTGAATCCTACACAATTGCCCTTTATAAGCACTTACATGAGTGCATGGATCGTGTTATCCCAAACAGAACCAAGACGCTATCTTCCAAAAAAAGGAAGCCAATCTGGTGGTTCCCTGCCATAAACAAAACTGTTTCCATGACCACTATTCCACCCCCTTTATCAGCTGGTCTAATAATTATAGTATGGTCATTGTGTAACACATGCAAGGCTTCCCTTTGTGGAAAGGACAGATTATATACCTACATTTCCGTTTCCTATCTTTAATATCTCTCATTCTATATAAATCATAGTGATCATGGATGTACAACAATATTATGACAATATGATAGAGATGTTGAATGACATTAAGTTTTATACTCCTATAGACCGAGAGTTGATTAATGGTTATGTTGGTAGAATACATTGTATGTTGGAAGACTTTACTAAGAGCCGTGTGATATATGTACAGCTATACAAGTCATTGGATGTTACTCACCCACTTATTCCTATAATTCATGGTCTCCCCAAGATCCATAAGAACAGACAAAATCCCCCTTTCAGACCTATTGTTGCTGGGAGGGGTTGGTCTACTGAACCCTTTTCTATTTATATAGAAAATTCATTGAGGCCAGTAGTTGATGCTAATGGGTTTATTTTGAAAGATACTAGACAGTTCTTATTGGACCTTTATGATTATATGAGGGGAGCACCTGATGATATGAATTATATTTTTGTCACCATGGACGTTCAATCATTATTTACAGTTATCCCGAATGAAGAAGGGGTAGAAATGGTGGATAGCTATCTTAGGAGACAGTCAGGAATGGATGAGTTAAAGATTGACTTGCTTATGACTTTCTTAGAAGTGGTTTTAGAATTTAATGTGTTCTGTTTTGAGGGACAATGCTATCTTCAGAGGGGTGGAGTGGCTATGGGCACATCTTGTGCCAATAGCTACGCCAACCTCTTTATGGCAGAATGGGAGAACAGGTTTCTGTTTCAGACACCTAGCTTTGTGAGCTTAGTGTCATTTTACAGACGTTTTGTTGATGACCTGTTATTTTTGTGGACAGGCACAGTGGATGATTTGGGATTATTTGCCAGTGAGATGAATTCCTTTACGGAATACTTAAAATTTAGTTTTGAATATTCTATGGTAAAGATACCATTTTTGGACATCTATGTTGAGAAGTTAGATAATGGATTGATTAATACCGGGCTCTATAGGAAGTCATGTCATAAAAATGTATTACATCATCATAGTATGCATCCAGGACATATTTATCATAATATTATAAAAGTACAGGCAATGAGAGTCTCCAGGTATAACCCTACCGATTTAGGCTTTAGGAATGAATTAGGTGATTTATGTAGTAGGTTCACGGCACGTGGCTATAGTACTAGTGATATAGACAGTGGAATGGATGGTATAGATACACTAAGGAATGGAGTAGCAGCTCTGTACTTCTCCATTTATTCAGACAATTTGGACAATGGAGGAAGTGGTAGCAGTTTTAGGAATAGGCAGACTTTAGTCAAAGGAATGACACATGATAGGGTAGCATATCCGATATTTTATACTAAAGATGTGGGTCAAATTAAAGATGTGATTAAGGCACATTGGGATATCTTATTAGTGGACCCAGTTGTTAAGGAAGTTGTAGGGTTAGCCCCCAGATTTATTTACAAGAATAAAAAGAATCTGAAGAGGCTGCTTTGCTATCCTAAGATGACACCATATAGTGAAATGGAGTTGACCTATGGCACGTATTCATGTGGTCATTGTAATTTTTGCCATTTGATTGATCCAGATCCAATTTTTATACACCCATCTAGTTTGAGATCATATAGGTTTAAGGCAAAAGGAGACTGTATGTCTATGGACGTCATTTATCTAGCCTTCTGTGAGGCCTGTGATATGTTCTATATAGGGAAAACGAATAGGAGTCTAAGAGATAGGATGCGTGAAAATATGTATAATATCAGAATAGCTTCTAAGGTTAATGCTTTGGCCAAACATGTGGCTGAAAATGGGGAATCACATACATTTAGATTCAAGATAGTGGAGAATGTTTTCCCAAATCCTAGAGGGGGTGATATTAGGGCCTATACTGAAGTCAGAGAAACTATTTGGATCATGAGATTGAGGTCTGATTTACATCCAGGTCTCAATGGCAAGGTACCGATTAAGCCTTTTCTTAAGTTAAGAGGGTTGAGAACTTGATATTTATAACAGGCCTTTAAGAGGCATCAGTGAGGATTGAAATTAGGAGATGTTGTGGTTAGATAGTTTACCTAGATGATGATGACTGGTATTGTACTTTCTGCAGTGGAAAGTGGTGTTTTTAAGCATTCATATTTGAGTGGGTATTATGTCTATATGTTATGATTGAGTCATATTTGTTACCCATCTCAATGTGTGTGTGTATATATATATATATATATATATATATCAGATGCTTTTTTACATGTGCAGATATATATAGTGCTATATACATGTGTATATGCATTTATATGTCTTATAACAGTTATTTTATAATTGTTTATATATATATATATATATATATATATATATATATGTTTTATTATTTATTACTGTTTATATAATATAGAAAGCTTTTTGCGATTTTATATATATATATATATATATATATGTTTTATTATTTATTACTGTTTATATAATATATATATATATATATATATATATATATATATATTTATATGTTGTTAGTTTTAATATAGGTGATGCCACTGTATATATGGAAGCTGGAAGCAGTCAAGATTTTAAAGTTTTAGTGTGTTTCTATATGTATATGCTTTTTTAGAATGGGCACTTTAAGAGAATTTGTAGTTCCCGCCAATTTTCTGTATTTAAATTGGAGTGTTTTCATTGTGTTATTAGGTCTGAAGAAGCCGTATGGTGAAAGCGCTAACCTATTTTTATTTGCTACCCCATTAAAAGTTTATCGTGCATTAATTTGAGTTATTACTTCTATTATTTCCACTTGTATGCTGGATATCATGGATTATTGAAGTTTCCTGGACATTAAATGAACTGGTTGTTGATCTACTGTGTCGCTCCAGCCGCTTTGGATTTATATTACATTACTGTGTTTGGCTTTTTTGGCAGAAGCGTTTACTCCTAACAGGCACTATATTAAAGGGTCATTAATTATGTTGTATGCCAGTATCGATTTACCCTAAATGTGCATGTAGCAGAAAGAAAACAGTTTTAAATACTTATTGTCTACCCCAGTAACCCAAGAGTCTTGATAGAATCTTGATAGTATATTTCCTCTGAAGACCTACATTTTCTAATAGAGTTTTAGTGGAAATGCAAAATAGGTCATTAGAGTCTGTGGTAGGTCTGGTGTAAGTTATATACACCATAACCAAACATTTCTCATCTCAAGTTGAAAGATTTATTTGTAAATAACCCATATATTTAATTTATTTAGTACTAATAGCCCTAACATGATGGTTAAAAGATAATTCAGATGCAATAGCAATGCCAAGATCTTTATATTCCTTAAGCTCTACTAATAGTAAGCCTCTCAAATAGATGGGAAATTTTTGAACATTAATTGAGAAGTTTTTCATCCTGCTGGTATAAAAGACTTACATTTTTTGTGAGACTGTGCTCATTTATTCAGAGCTTCCCTGTTCCAGGCTTTGACACCTTTGACTACAAGACTTTGATTGCTTTTCAAACCTTCTGGATCTACAAAGCTGATATCAGTGCTTTTTATACTTAACACTTCTCTGCTGCATTTATTGATTTAATTGAATTTATCACTGTTTTTCAGCCTTCACTTGTTAAAGAAATGCAATCTGTTTGTTACTGTACTGCTCTTATGTGGTTTTAACACTATTCTGATATTTCCTAACCTTCTCTGATACTGCAGAAGCTGTCCTGAGTTTGCCAAAATATTTCAAAGTTTTGCAAAGTTTTTCTGTGTTTGTAGAAGTTCTCCTATGTTTGCACACTTTTTTTCTGTATACTTTTTCTGTATTTGTGAACATTTCTCAGAGTTTGTGATCTTATTTCCAAGGATTCCTGGTACTGCAGGAGTTCTGCCTTTTGTTGTAAAGCATTTGATGTCATGTTGTCATTTTCATTCATTCCTCAATGAATGGGTCTCTGATACAACTCTGTCACATTTCTTCCAGATTCTTGGATCTGATTCTCAAGCTCCTCCCCTTACCCATATAATTCCCCTTACTGCTGTATTACCTCAGATCTTGTTTACCGCTCTAACAATTCGGACATGGATCACATTCTTTCAAGCTGTGGGTTGTCTTATGCAGGTTTTCTTCATGAGTAAAAGTAAAACTTGTTACTCTTTTTACCTCTTTCCGAGTTCTTATATATCCTTACTCCCTTTATTCTTTTTGTTCTGTGATTTTCGCCCTCCTTTCTGCCCATTTTCTACTGGGGTATCTCAGTTTACTATTGTTAGTAACTGCTTACCCTCTAACTTTTCTACCACCTTATAGGGGTAGTTGTTTAATTACCCTTATTGGTAATTTGTTTTCTCCTGTCTCCTTAAAACAAAATCTACTTTACTTGTCTGTCTTCAACATTGCTGAAAAGCCAACAGGATTTAAGAAGTGCACTTCCTGTGGGCAAAAGTGATTCTGATGCCTACAGGGAGTACATCTGTTGTTTAGGCCCAAGTCATCTGGATTCTCCTTGTCAAATCTACACAGGGTTCAATTTCAGGATTAGCAGTGATAGGTGTAATAAGTTGGTTTTAAAGGGCCTGCTACCAGCTTCAGATTCTCCTCCTTCTTCTGCTTCTGTTTCTGTTTCAGGGACTCAAACCCCCACCAAAAATTCAAGATCCACTTCGGAGCCCAGGGAGCATAGAAAATTCTCACCTGCCAGTCTCCTAAATGTGCTCCAGAATCAGAGCTGCATGCTAAGCTATCCAAGTACTCAGATCGGACATGCCTTTGGATCCGATGTCAACAGTCTGTAAGTCCGCTCAGCCTCAGAACCCTCGCTTCTCTCCAGAGCCAATTTCACCAAGTCTCAGATCTCCCTTTTACAGGAAACTCCCAGGAGATTATTTCATCCACCTTCCATGTTGTCTTCTATCAGGTCCTTGAAGTCTCTCTCAGACAGATGTGGATAGGATGATGAGGAAATTCCTCAGAGCTCTGGTCCAAATGGGAGTCCTTCTGGCTCAGTCTCCCATCAGATCTGTGAGCTTTCAACCTGTTCCCATCCCATCATTTCTCCTTCTCCAATCTGACTATTGATTTCGGAGCCATTGGCTCTGAGATCCTTGAGAGTTAAAGGGTCTGATCCGAAGGTAGCATCTTGCAGAGATCAAGGCAGCATCTGAGCTCAACAGCACTGGGAGCTACGGCTCCGGTGAGGTTGGGTATGGTTTTTCTGGTCTCACTGCCTTTGAGGTGGTGGAGAGGGTGTTCTCCCATCCAAGAACTCTTTCAGCTCTTACTTCTTCAGATCCTAACCCCATTCCCCCTTTGGATCCAGCTTTTGAACCTCATCTGCCTCTTCAACAGGGACAGCCAGCCCGTATGAACTTTCAGGCAGTTCCATTTCAGGAACTTCCTGTTCTGGAACCTCTCCAGATCATCCCACTGAAGAGGTTCCCTGAAAGAGATTGTGTAAGAGAAGGCACTTAGATCCCCTCCAGTAATCTCTAACTGAAGACATTGATTTTGATAAAGGGGAAGGGTCCACCAGATCACTACCAGAAGACATTTCTTTTGGAGACATTCTAGAGATCCTTCACCAAAAAGGTGGTTGGTCCTCTGAAGCCCCTTCCCAGGAGAAGTCAGTTTTCCTGTAAGACTTCAGGTCCAGCCCACCTCCATCTTGGATTACCCTCCTGGCAGATGAACTTATAGATCTTGGCTCCCGCTGGGCTTGGAAGGAGCCATTTACCATAGAAAACATTACGTATCGTCTGAACAAAATCCATCTCCATCCAACGACAGGCTTTTTTGGAGTAAGGAAATCTCTGTAGATACCATGGTTGTCATGGCAGCCACAAAAAAGGAGCTGAGCTCCACTGTCCATTCTCCTGGTAGAGAGTCTAGAGCATTGGACAGGTTTGGAAAACTTATTTGTGCTTCAGCAACCTTTGCCTTATGGTCATTTATTACTTGGCACACTTTAGCAGACTACAGAGGGACTTAATTCCTCACAATTGACCACCCTTCAGTCTATATCTAATGCATCCATGAGGTTAGTCTCTCATGCAGCTGAAGGTTCCTCACAGGCTGTGGGTTCAGGCATAGATATCGGGAGATATGCTTATATTTGCTTGTGTGATTTTGTGGAGCCCTTCAAGTCTTCCTTCGTCAATACTCCTTTTAATGGATCTTCTTTGTGCCTACTGTTAGGCACACGTTCCCATAGTGAGAAAGATGGAAAGACCTTGTCTGTTATGGGAATCTATGTTTCTACCCCTCAAAGATCCTTTTGTAGTAATCAGTGTGGCAGGAAAAAGATGTGGTTCAAAAAATCTCAAAAGACCTTTTCAGGACTCACGAGGGGAAGTTTCTCCCAGGGGCAGAGGGAAAAGTTCCAGTGGTAGATGGTATCCTCGCAGCGGGGGGTGGGGGGGCTACAAAACCAAGGCTTCCAAGATTCCTTTTCTGATAAACCCTTTCAGCACTCCTGAAAGGTTGCATGACTGTTTTTTTCTGGAGGCAGTCAAAGGTGTTTGCCTTTGCACCCAGAAGCTTGGGCTGCCATCAAAAAAGATTCTTGGGTGCAAAGGATCATCTACAGAGGATATGTCAGTCCCTTTTTACAAAGTCCTCAATTAAAATGGAAAGGTTTCCCTGATGTTCACCTAATCAGTGGGAGTTAGCCACTTTAGAAGTTCAAAAGCTGCTAGAAAAAGAGTCCTCTAACCAGAACAAAGAGGATCCAGAATTTACTCAAGGTTCTTTTTAGTGCCAAAGAAAATGGGGGACCTAAGGCCCATTTTAGATCTCAGTTATCTAAAACAATTTGCAAACTCCAAGTTCCAGATGGTCATGGTTCAGTTCATACTGCCTCTTCTACAGGACGACTGGATGTGCTCCATAGTTCTCCAAGATGCATACTATCACATCGATGCATACTATCACATCAAGATAAACAGCTACTCTCTGAGGTATTTGCTCTTTCTGCTGAGGACCAGTCATTACCAGTTCAGAGCCCTGAAGTTTGGTCTCACCACAGCCCCCAAGGTGTTCACCAAAAGTATGGCAGTGGTAGCAACTCATCTCAGACCACTCTGATTCAGAATGTTTCCTTATTTGGACAACTGGCTTCTCATCGCTGCAACCTTGCATTTCTTTGAAAAAGCCAGGGATCACTTCCTTCGATTGTCAGTTTTTGGATCACAGTCGTCCCAAGTCCCATCGTCAGCCAGTTCAAGTCTTGGAGTTTATTTGAGCTCACCTGGACACAATCAGTTGGCCTTTCCACCACAAAACAGAGTACATACCTTGAAATTGCATGTCCGATTCTCTCACACCCTTCACCTCCAGCAAAATTGGTTCTTCAAGCCTCAGGATCTATGGCTGCAGTGATTACCCTGCTACCCACTGCTTGTCTTCACAAGCAAAATTTGCAATGGACTCTGGCAATACAATGGTCAATTCTTCGGCAGCCGTTGAACCATCCTATAAAACTTTCCAGGTTCTGCAGGGACTCTGCTACTTTGGTGGATTCAGTCCAGTGAAGTTTGACAGGGGCATCTCTTTATTTTTCCTCCCCTAAAGGCCACATTGACCACAAATGCCCCCCAGCTGGGGTGGGGGGGGCATTTGGGATAGACTGTTCAAAGTGCTTGGTCCCCTAGAAGAGATCAATTTGCATAGAAATGTAGATGTGAGAGCAGTCCTTTTAGCCTTGCCCATTAGAAGTTGGATATCATCACCAGAAACAGGGCTGCCTTTGGTTCAGCAGTACTCCTGAACATCCTTCCATGAGGACCTCCCAGGGTTATCATACCTGGAGACTCTGTCCCATACGTTGAGGAAGAATGAAAACAAACACCACAGATGCATAATTATGGTGAGTACATAATTTTATTTACTGCACTTGAGCTTAAGACCAGTTTGTTTTACATTGAGGGGTTTTTGCACTCTGTTGGGAGCAGAGGTCTGATTCAATCCATCCAAGTTGGGTACTGCTGGTAGAAAGCTTATTGTGTGTTTATCTGAGTGATCTGAGAGCTTCTCTATGTGAAAGTCTTTCAACCTGCTGTGCTCATTTACTCAGAGCTTCCCTGTCCTGACTTGGACACCTGTGACTACAAAATTTTGCTTCTTGAACCATCTGGAACTACAAAGCTGATGCATGTATTTTTGCAGTTGCTTTAACTATGATATTCAGCTTGACAGACAAGCTCAGACAGGAGTCCCCGTGGACTATGATGTTTGCAGATGACATTGTGATCTGTAGTGAGAGTAGGGAACGGGTGGATGAGACCCTGGAGAGGTGGAGATATGCTCTAGAAAGAAGAGGAATGAAGGTCAGCAGGACTAAGACAGAATGTATGTGTGTGAATGAGAGGGAGGATAGAGGAATGGTGAGGATGCAGGGAGTTGAGGTGGCGAAGGTGAATGAGTTTAAGTACTTGAGATCAACAGTTCAGAGTAATGATGAGTGTGGAAGAGAGGTGAAGAAGAGAGTACAGGCAGGATGGAGTGGGTGGAGAAGAGTGTCAGGAGTGATTTGTGACAGACGAGTACCAGTAAGAGTGAAAGGGAAGGTCTACAAGAGAGTAGTGAGAACAGCAACGTTATATGGGTTGGAGACAGTGGCATTGATAAAAAGGCAGGAGTCAGAGCTTGACGTGGCAGAGTTGAAGATGTTAAGATTTGCACTGGGTGTGACGAGGATGGACAGGATTAGAAATAAGTATATTAGAGGGTCATCCCAGGTTGGAAGGTTTGGAGACAAAGCCAGAGAGGCAAGATTATGTTGGTTTGGACATGTGCTGAGGAGGGATGCAGAGCATATTGGGAAAAAGATGCTAAGGATGAAGCTGCCAGGTAGCTGGAAAAGAGAAAGGCCAAAGGTAAGGTTTATGAATGTGGTGAGAGAGGACATGCAGGTGGTTGGTGTGACAGAGCAAGATGCAGAGGACAGGAAGAAATGGAAACAGTTGATCTGCTGTGGCGACTCCTAACTGGAGCAGCCAAAAGAAGAAGAAGAAGATTCAGCACTTCTGTGCTGCATTTATTGTTTTTGTTGAATTTGTCATTGTTTTTCAGCCTGCACTTGTTAAAGAAATGCCATATGTTTGTTACTTTATTGTTCTTGGGTTGTTTTAACAATATTCTGATATTTCCTGACCTCCACTGATACTGCAAAAGCTTTTCTGATTTGCTAGAGTTATCCAGACTTGAAAAAGTATTCTGTGTTTTGCAGTTTTTCTGTGTTTGTACAAGTTCTTTTACATTTGTGCACATTTTTCTGTACGTTTGAACATCTCTCAGGTTTTGTGAACTTGTTTTTAAGGATTCCAGATACTGCAGGAGTTCTGCCTTTTGTTGTTAAGCATTTGTTACTGCACTTGAGCTCAAAACCAGTTTGTTTTACTTTGAGGGTTTTTTGCACTCTTGTGGGAACAGAGGGCTGATTCATCCGAGTTGGGAACTGCTGGTGGAAGGCTTGTTTTTTTGTCTGATTGGCCTGAGGGCTTAACTGTGTAATAAAGTCTTTCATCCTGCTGGTATAAAGCCGTACATTTTTGAGAGACTGTGCTCATTTGTTCAGGGCTTCCCTGAGGCTGGGTTGGACACTTGTAACTACAAGACTTGGATTGCTTCTAAAAACATCTGGACCTACAAAGCGGATAATGGGTACTTTTTTTGCACTTGCTGTAACTGTCTCAGTGCTATTGAACACTTATGTGCTGCATTTATTGATTTGGTTGAATTTATTACTGTTTTTCAGCATGCACTTAAAGAAATGCCATGTGTTTTACTGTACTGCTCTTAGGTTGTTTTAACAATGTTCTCATATTCCCTATCCTCCTCTGATACTAAAAAAGCTGTTCTGAGTTTGACAAAATATTGTAAGTTTAGCAACATTTTTCAGTGTTTGTAGAAGTTCTCCTACATTTGTGTGCTTTTTCTGTATTTGTGAACATTTCTCAGGGTTTGTCAACTTATTTCCAATGATTCCTGATACTCCTGGATTTTTGCTTTTTGTTGTAAAGCATTTGTTACTGCACTTGAGTTCAAAGCCAGTTTGTTTTTCAGTAAGATTTTTTTTTTGCACTCTGATGGGAGCAGGGGGTGATTCATCCCATCCAAGTTGGGAACTGCTGGTGGAAGGCTTATTGTGTGCTTATTGTGTGTGTGTATCTGATTGGTCTAAAGGCTTAACTGTATAAATATAAAAAGGAGCAGGGCTGAGTAAATGAGGTCAAATGGCAAAACCAACTGAAACAACGCCAGGAATACACTTCTTTAATAAATAAAGCAAAGCGTTCGGGATGAACCACCTTTAGTGTACAAGTACACTAAACACAGCCAACTAATTTAAATACATCACATGGTCTCAATACACCAATCGATTCAAAGTGTCATGTATAGTAAGGTTACAAGCTGGCAGGCAACCAGGATGTAATGCTTTGAGTATTAAACCAATTTTAAAATTAAATCAAATGAAGTCATAGGTATAATGTATTGTAGAAAATTTTTATTTGAATGTATAATTTTGTTTGTACATGTAGTTTATGGTTGTTTATTTTTGTCTGTATTTTAAAATGTAGTTATAATTATTTTGGTAACACATTTAAATTTATTTGATCTTATTTTAATGAGTTTAGCACTTTAATATTAGATATGCATGAACATTTGAATTGATTGGTGTATTGAGACCATGCACCATGTGATATATTTAAGTTCATTGGCTGCATTTAGTGTATTTGTACACTGAACAAGAGTTGAACCCAAAAGCGTTCATATATTTATTAAAGAATTGTATTCCTGGATTTGTGTTTTAACTGTGTAAAAGTCTTTCATCCTACTGGTATAATAGCATCATACAAACCACCCATGCCTTGTATATAAGCAAACCTCTCCAGTTTAAAATCCTCTATAGGAAACTTTCTCCATAGTCTCTCACTGTTCACAGTTGCTCGAAGAGCTGCCAGTTTCTGCAAAGGGCATCACCACTACAGGTCATCTAATAGTATACTACTAAACACTCTCACTTAGACCTTTAAGTGACTCTACCCTACTTCCTCCCATCTACTAAGAATCTGGTATAATGCATAGGCACTTCTGTGTCATCTGTGTTTCTGGTCTGGTGGATATGGGTATCCTTAGGTAATGTAGCAGCTGCCTCCTGTTCACTTACAATTATTTAATTTCAGAATGGACAAACAGTGTGTGAGAGACAAGATATTCATTGTCATTGGAGGCAAAGCTCTCACATACTCACAAGAAAAATGGAAACTAGGTTGTTAGCGTCAAACTCCTCACCAGCAGTAAGAAACAAACATATAGTCCACATACATGGAGGTACTCACTTGTAATCTACCCAAACCTCCAAGACCTCTTCAAAGCATCTCTCAGTGGTCCTCCACACACACAAAAAAGATGGTGTCTTGCACAACACGTAACTGTGAAAATTACAGTAGTCCTGCTTCCAAACCCATAAGGCAACACACCACACAGGTAACCATTTTAGTTATTGTGGATTCCATTGTAAGATATACTGATGTCCCCCTTAGCAGGCTAAACAAGGAGAAGATCACAGTGAGCTGTCTGTGTAGAACCAGGATCCACCAGATCACACGTGCACTTAGGTCTTTAAACCACAAGGACCAGTATGACATGGTCGTAGTCCATGTTGGTGTAAACAACCTAAGACACACACCACTGGGACTATATGAAGAGAGATATGATGGAGCTCTCCAAATGTGTGTCCCAGGCAGGTATGAATCTGGCCTAGAGTAGCATCCTACTTTCACCAATGATGATGCCATAGTACCAGAAAAAATGATTGACTTTAACAATTGGCTTAGTTTCTGTTGTCACAACAAGGGAATCTAATATCTGTCGGCATGGGGAGACATGATCGACAAACCATGACACGATGCCTTGTCAAAGATGGTTTGCACTTGTCACTGCTTGGCTTCTGGATACTGGCAAAAATGTTATCTATCCCCATAGTGTCTTTTTTATGGCTGTGCCAAATTGTTAAATCCTCCAACATAACAAAAATCACTCATGACTACCTAAAGGTACTGCTGCTGTATGCTGGGAGTTTAAATAAAAAAAACTGCACTCCTCACCCTGAAGAATGCAGACATATGTGCAGTCATGGAAACTGCTTCCCCCAGCTATCAAAGGTTGCACTGCCTTTCATACTTTTCAATCCCCCCCCAGCTTAAGATAAAACAAAGGAAAGAGATGTCTCAGTGTTCATAAAGGACAAGTACACATCTAGACTAGTTCAACAACTTGACTCGCTTGAGCTGCTCCATGCCCAACTAACCATAGGTGCGACCCCCTATCATAACCTTGCTAGCTACAAATTCCCTACCATAAGTCTGGTAAACCATACCTCCTACCTAAACCTACTGGAATCTCTTAACATTTAGCTTAACGTCATACTTATGGGTGACTTCAACTACAACCTCTAAACTGAGAGACTATATGACCCATAATTCATTTGCTCAGATGTTTTTGGACTTCACTGGCACAAATGCTCTGAAGCAAATAGTTAATTCTCCATCTAGAGGTACAAATATCCTAGACCTAGAGTGATGATGCAATGTAGTGCCAGCTATGCCAGGAGAAGTAGGGCAGAGGATGTGTGATACATGCCAGCATATACAGCTGGAGTTTTGTAAATAATTCTATGTCACTTGTATATCAAACTGATTTGTGCAGATGCTTTTGCTGAAAATGTATTTGTAAATTTGCTTGTGTTAAAAACAATGTTCCAACAGTGGGTCCTGCTAGACAGACAAGAAATACACTTGTATGTCAGACTGCATTGTAACTGTTGAAATGAATATATTGTAACAGAGGATACTGGAAGAGAATAGTTAATCTCAGTCCAGCTAACTCTGAAAAATAAACCAAAACTACTATCCAATTAATAGTAGTAAAAACAACCAAGAATAACTTTGAAAAACAGTCTGAAATTAAATTAACTGTTTAGACAATAAAGATTGTATCTTACAGAGGATGCAGACAGCTATGCTAAACAGTACACCAATGCAGTATACAAGCACTTGAACAACTGCATGGATTAAGCCATACCCAACAGAACTAAAACCTGCTCCTCAGGGAAACACAAACCTGTCTGGTGGACATCCTCTATCCTCTTTACAACAAAATGAAGAAACTGTTGTCCAAGGATAAAAAGGAACAAATTCCAAATTGGAAAAAACTCCCTCCTCAGCCTCAACAAGAAAATTAGATCACTAGTGAAAACCTCCAAAGCCAATTATGAGTTGAAACTAGCCTCTGAAACAAAGGGAAACCATGATTCTTTCTTCAGTTACTTCAGGAACCTCCATGGTATAACCCAGGTTTGTTCCAGATTAGTACTTACTGGTACCACTTACACTGATCCTGTTGACTTGGCCAGCCTGCTAGCTGATAGGTTCAGCACAAACTTCACCCCCCATCCCCCCCAAAGGCCCATTCGAAATCCCTGATACATGTCTCACACCTCACATCTATGTAGATCTTGTTAAAGGCCCTATCCAAGTTAAAGAACACAGCTTCCATGGAACCTGATAGTATCCTAGGCTGTATTCTGCACCATCTCCAGCAAGAACTAGCTTCGCCATTGAACACCCTGTTCAACCACAGTGTAATTACAGGCCTCATTCCAGCAGAGTGGAGAACTGCCATTGTCATCCCCTTGCACAAAGGTGGTGCCATTACTGACCTGGGAAACTATCACTCCATTAGTTTGACAAGTCTGATCTGTAAAGCCATGGAGCGTATTATTATGGATCTGATAAACAAGGACATAGGTAATCTCCAAGCAGTTGAAACCACCCAATTCAGATTTGTCAGGGGCAGATCTTGCCTATTGAACCTGGTTGACTTATTTGTAACTGTCACCAAGGCCCTGGATGAGAGAAAGTCAATACATACAGCTTACCTTGACTTGACCAAGGCTTTTGACACAATCCCCCACTAGGGCCTCATCGAAAAGCTAACACAACTTGGCATAAATCCCTATCTCATCAGATGGGTGGCCAACTGGCTCACAGATAAAACCCACAAGGTAAAAATAGGCACCACCACCTCTGACAGCAGACCTGTCACTAGTGGTGTTCCCCAGGGATCTGTCCTGGGACCCCTACTGTTTGGCATCTACTTCTCAGAGGTTCAGGCAAAGACAAAGGGCCTGTGGCTGGCTAAGTTTGTGGATGATTCTAAGGCCTGTGGCTGACCAAGTTTACGGATGACTCTAAGTTGGGTGCTGTCATTGACTCCCCAAATGATGGTAACATACTGCAAGAGGGTCTCACAGCTAAAAATAACTGTTGTCAAATGGCCTTAAGTTAAACGCAAAAAATGTATTATCATACCATTCAGGAAAAACATGGCCCCTACTGATTACCACATCAATGGCAATCCCCTAAGCATGCAACCTCTAGTGAGAGACCTGGATACTCGGGTTAATAACAATCTCACATTCAACTGTCATGTAGCGGCAATGGTCAGAAAAGCCTTTTACTTGGTTCATCTCATAAGTAAAGGGATTGATCCAGAAAAAACAAGGTTATTAACTCTCTGTACTCTACCTCATTAGGCCTATAATTGAGTATAATTCCCCGTTTGGTATGTGCCTCTCCAAACAGAAATACCTCACAGAGAGAATCCATGACCTCCAACATATGTCCTATGCAGACAGGTTCAAACCACCGTCACTCTACTCGGTATCATACAGATTGCTCAGAGTTGATCTGTGTATCACCTACAGAGCACTACTGGCCCATGCCCTACTAGAGATGCTCCATATCTGTAAGTCTAACTCCTTGTGCATTACCCACTTGATAGGCCTAAATCTAATATGCGATATCAACAAAACCTGCTGGAGAGGCACGTTTGTCTCCCAGAGGCTGCCCCATCTCTCTGGAATAGATTTCCCATACATGTCAGAGTACCTCACTGACCCTCTTCAGGTGCAACCTTGAAGAGTGAATGGGAAACCACAAATTTGTCCCAGGGGCTCCACCTTTGTCCCTCATTGACAAGGGCGAGACATGCTGACTCTGGTTCTTTTTTTGGGATAAACTCTTGGCTAGGCTTGTAAGGGTCCCTGGGCCGTTAGCCTAGTAACCTCCTATGATCCTTCAGTTCTGAATTCAGCCAGAGACAAAATGTCTGTGAAAAATGGGACTATGAATCCTACTGTATTATCCTTGGGGTGAACTAATTACTACCCTGGAAGGGTGGAAGTTTTTGAAATGGTTTTATAGCTTCCAGATGCTATAACACATCTTAGCAAGGCTCTGTGTCTGTATTATGATGCATATGTGCTAGATTCTGGTTCAGTTGCTAGTAAAGGGGGTAGTGTGGGAAACGGATGTCAGATGACCAGATGTGCATGATACCATTCTGTAAGCCAGCACTGAAATGATGTTTTAATACTAGATGAGACAGAAGTCTCAGGGCAGTCTGTTTGTGAAACCTGACAAGAAGGAAGACCACTCACCCACGTCATCTTGCCTTGCTCTTGTAAGTGAGCTAGGGGGCAGTAATTATTTAGAACAGTCAGGAAAATATTGTGAGATTAGTTAAGTATTTTTCTGTATCTGTGCGAGTCTTTCCATTGGTGTTGTTTTTAATATTTTCCTGTGATTGAAACACTGGTATGTGAAGTTGTTCAATCTCGCCACTAATTCTTTACTGATGGGTTCGGAGCTGATCCCTCGGCTCCGATACAGCCAATTGCAAAGCTCAAGGTCTTCAAATAGCTTGAGGCCAAGTCCCTATCCCATGATGCACCTGGAATTACCCCAGATTCTGTTTGCCGCTGCAACAGATCAGAGGTTCTGATTTAGCTCGAGCCAGTTAAGCTGTTTTTTCATTACTTACTGAAAAGTTTTGCTAGTTAGATAGTTAGAATAGTTTAGGATAGTTGATAAAGCTCTTACAGCTTTTCAGTGTGGTTTCCCTTCCCATTTAGTGTGCTTTAACAAATTTCTAGTGGCCTCTTTTAGGCCTAGTTTAATAGTTTGTTTTTTCCTCAAATTACAGTGTGTTGTTCAGTGGCCTTTTGTCACAGTTTCTACTATTTTTTTTAGATAGTCACTTGCTGTGTGGTCTCTCTAGCCTTCTGAATTTTTATAGATAAAGCTTAGTGGTTTATTACTGAAGTTGTAGTTTCAGTAAACCTTAGATAATTTTAGATAAGGTTGTTCTTTCATAGCAGCTATCTCCATCTCTTTGCATAGTCTGCTTGGAATTTCTTATTGGGTGATTTCACATTTACACTTGTACTTCTGTGTGTGTGATTTAGCCTGCTTTTATTAAGGCTTGTGTGAATAATTACTGTTGTAGTTTTTTGTGGTGACAGTCATTTTCCTGACATTACTATGGCTGACCAAGATAAGCACCCTAAGTCTGGCTTCAAGAAGTACCCAAAGTGTGGCCAAAAGATGCCTGTTACAGACAGCCACTTTAATTGTGTTTACTGTCTAGGGGCTCTGCATTTGCAAGACAGTTGTTCTATTTGTCATTCCTTCTCCTCAAGGGTCCTGCAGGAAAAGAAGAGGAAACTCCTCAATAGAGGGTTGTTGAAGCCTTTGTTTCAGGAAGCTTTGAGTGACCAACATGGATCCAGCAAGTTCTCAAAGTCTTCCAGAACATCGGACTTGAAGAAATCAAAAAAGTCTTCGACTTCAGCTCTACTACCATTGGAGCCGACAGTCTTTACCTTTCGGAGCCAGTCCCCAGTCTTGGAACCGGTGTCCGAAGCACCTAAGAGTCCACTTCTCCAGTCGGCACCACCTTCGGTATGCTCCTCTCGATTATCTATCAGCCTGTCAGATCTGGATGTGGATCGTGTGGTGCAGAAGCTATTATTGGCACCGGCCTTAGCAAAAGTGTTATCTGCTTTGACCCAAATGGCTTTGGAGCCAAAGACCCTTGCGCCGACTTTTAACTATTCCTACTCCGAGCCATGATGGTCCTTCAGAGCCGGAGGAGGCAGACCTGATGTTAGTGGAACCCTCAGAGCAGACGCCTACTCCAATGTCTTTGGCTCCATGTACTCTGACATCCTTGGTGCTGATTGAGGACTCTAGAAGCTGACACACTCTGGTCGGGTCTGGGGTGGACAGTCAGACCAACTTGTCAGTTCTGACTTTGCCTCTCAGAGCCTTGGCACAGATGAGCTCAGCTCCTACCTCGGGCTCAGAGCCCACTGTCCCGGTGCCGGAGCTGTTGATGGTTACTTCAGATCCATTGGCTCCCTCACATAGGAGCAGAGGAGCTTTCGATGCTTCTGCCTCACACATCCTGGCCAAGTGTAGAGACCCAGAGCCTCAGGAAGCCCCATTGGGAGGCCCCTGCTCTTCCAAGACCTCACCAGAAGCTCCCACTGAAGAGGTTCCCAGGAAGAGACTGTGTAAGAGGAAACATCTAGACTCCCCACTCTACCATCAGATAATGACATAGATGAGTTAGAAGGGTCCCGATGGTCCCCCTCTGAGGATATCTCATTCACTGAAATACTTGAGATCGTTAGGCAGAGGGGTGACTGGCAGTCCAAAAGCCCTACTGAAGATGAGTCAGTTCTGAAGGCTTTTGGGTCTCAGTCCTCTACCGCTTGGGTGTCTCCGCCCTTCGATGAGCTGATGCAGCTGGTCTCACAAAGGGCATGGGAGTCTCCGGATACTATGGAGCCTGTCCCTAGGAGGCCTAATAAATTAATTTCTGCCCCCCTTGACAAAACATTTTTAACAAAATGTGTTTCAGTTGATGCCATGGTGGTAGCGGCAGCCACCAAAAAGGAAATGTCTGAGACTTCCTCGTCTATCTATCCTCCTAACTGAGACTCCAGGATTATGGATAGATATGGGAAGTACATGTTTAGTTCATCGACCTTTGCTCTCCGTTCGCTAAACTATTTAACCCATTTTACTAGGTTACAAAGAGATCTCCTTAAGGAGTTAGGAGATAACTCTTCAGGGTACAGTAGCTGCAGGAGCTTCCGACAAAGTTGCTGCCCAGCTTGCTACCCCCAATTCTATTGTCAACTAATCCATGCTGCTCATCTCTTATGCACCTGATGGAATGAGTAGGGAAGCAGGTACAGGAGTTGCTCTTAGGAGACATTCCTGGATGCGCTTGTGTTCCTTCGCGGAGTCCTTCAAGTCATCCTTCGTGAACACTCCCTTTGATGGCTCGTCCCTTTTCAGGCCTAAAGTGAAGGAAACCTTAACCAGGTGTGAACAGGATGGAACGACTCTGTCTGCCATTGGGGTCCGTTTTTCCAACCCTACCCTAAAGGTCAAAGTGGAGGAAAAATGTGGTTCCGAAAAGTCCAAGGAGCCTTTCAGGAGACACATGGTGAACCCTGTTCCAGGGGCAGAGGAGGGGGCAATAATGGTAGACGCCGCCCTCGCAGCAGAGGGGGTTTGCAGTACCAGGACGACAGATCACTTCTCTGGGAAACCATACCAACTCTCATGAGAGGAGGCCCAACTGTCCTGCTCTGGAGGCAGTTGAGAGTCGCTTATCTTTGTACCCAGACGCCTGGCTCAAAATAACAAAAGACAGCTGGGTACAAAGTATCATTTCCAGAGGATAGTTCATTCCATTCGCCACACCCCCTCCAATCATAAGAAAAATCCTGGACGTTCCACCCAGATGTTCATCGTGTTTCACTGTTGCAGTCATGACTGTAGGGTTCTCCCCTGCTGGCAGGCAGCCCTCGGTCGGCCAGAATCCCAAAGTCTGGGTCCGGCGTTGGCTGTTCATCCATGCTCCCTGATATCAGAGCGCCAGGAGTACAAAGCTGACAGCCGACGCCATCTTCTCCAGTCTTTCTTGCCGTGCGGTGATAGCAGTTTGAAAGTGCCGGTCGGCTGACTCCTGACGATTTTTTCTGATAAACTTCAATCTGAAGATTTTCTTCTCCACTCAAAGCTAAGTACCCGTTGGAAACTTTTCTTGCTCCACTCCGATGTCAGAAAAAGTTAATAATTGTATTTCATGTGGGAAGCAATTACCTCATAAGGATTTTCATTCTTACTGTATTCCTTGCTTAGGCCCTGACCACGACATAGCTAGTTGTCGGTTTTGTGCTGGATTCAATCAACGTACAATTAAGCGAAGGTATGATTTTGCTTTTCATTACTTCAGTAGGTGCTTTAACTACAAAATGCCGTCTGATACGGTTCCGGCTACCGGAGTTCACAAATGTCGCAAGGATAAAGACAGGCCTCCGAGGTCCAAATCTGATGATAGCGCACAAGCGGAGCCAGCTTCAGGTTCGGCCGTAGTCAGTGAGGTGCTTTTGCAGCCCCTGTCAGCCATTTCAGAACCGATGACCGAAACGGACACTCATGAGGAGCCAACCAGGCCTTTAAATATTTCTATTGCAGGACCTTCAGACAATGCTCATTTGGATGGGTCCAGAGCTGCTGTGCAGGTACCGGCTTCCGAAGGGGTTTTCAGGCCTAGTCAGCTTCTAATAAAGGCAAAGCCAAAGACAAAGGCAAAGACTCCTTCTAAATCAAAGACTGTAGCACAGGCCTCTTCTGAACCGGCTCCCAAGTCACAGAAACAGTTACTCAAGATGGCGGAGGATTTACTTACTATGATTAGGGGTTCACACCCCCCTCCAGATAAAAGGCCAAGGCAGGATGTTTATTATGATTCCTCTGATCAGGCTTCTGTTTCCTCAGTTTCTTCTTCTGACCAGGAATATTCTTTCCCTCCTTATGAGGATTCTGATGCTGAGGAATCCATTCCTTCAGCTTCTCCCCCTGTGGATTTCTCTTTTGGGGAAACTTTGCATGAAATGAGGGAACATTTCCACTGGGAAGGACAGGAGTATTCAGAATCTAAGAAAAGACTGAGGGATTTTCTTCTTCCCCAACATAGACCCCTGGCTATTCCTCCTGTTTTGGATATTGTGGATGATGCCTTTTCAGAGGCTAACTTAACCCCTGACTCTTTTCCTCCTGCTCCTGTTAAGCCTGATTAGATATTACAGGGTTCCTGATTCTCACCAGTTTTTATACAAGAACCCTTCTGCTGACCCTGAAACCATTTCTCAGGGTCCTAAGGGAGTTAAGGCCGCTTCTGCCAAAAATCCCATTCCTACTGAAAAGGATTCTCGATCCTTAGATAGATGGGGCAAAAAAGTGTACACTTCTGCCACTTTGTCCATTAGGGCTTTAAACTGTCCGTTTCATATGCTGAAATACCAGCAATTTCTCTTGTCTGTTTTAAAACAAAAGCTTACTTCCATTTCTGCCTGTGCAGATGATAAGGAATTACATGACTTATTGCATGCCAGTGAACAAGTTGGGAAGCATGGTTTACACTGTGGATTTGATGCCTTGGAGGCTTCTTGTAGGGCTGCTGCCTCTGGCAAAGTCATTAGAAGGCATGCATGGCTAAAGGAACAAAATTTGCCTGAACAAATAAAGGCTAAATTATTGGATGCTCCTGTTCAGCATAATGTTTTGTTTGGATCAAAAGCTGAAGAGGTGATTAAGAAGATGGAGGATAAGGCGAAATCCATGCAAACAGTTAAAGATTTCTTACAAGTACAGCCACCTAGATTTAGTAGGAATTGGCCTTCAAAAAATTGGTCCTTTCCCACTTCAGACAGGCCTCAGAGGGGTAGATATAGACGCTCCAGAGGAAGGCCTCAAACACAAGCTTCTTATAGACCAAGACAGTGGACTGCTTCCACCCCTAGGGGAGGGGAGGAGAGGACAGGTCACAAACTCAAAGGAAACAAACTCAATGACTCCTTCTGTTGGGCTACAGGAACTTCTTGCCTGGAAGCCTCTCTCGGAGGAAAACTCTCTCTTTTTTTATCAAAATTGGACTCAAATAACCCAAGACAAGTGGGTTTTGGATGTGGTTTTAAGAGGTTACAAATTCCATTTTCATTCCTTGCCAAGGCCAAGCGGATGGCCAGACCTTCCAAAACATCAATGGACAGAGGCCTTAAACCAGGTGGAAGCTCTTTTGGCTATGAATGCCATATAACTGGTTCCACTTTCAGAGATGGGAAAAGGTTTTTACTCAAGGCTCTTTCTAGTCCCCAGGAAGCAAAACTCATGGAGACCCATTCTGGATCTGTCGGTCTTGAACACCTTTCTAGAGATTCCAAAATTCAAGATGCTTACTCTACAGCAGCTACTTCCAATGCTGTCCAAAGATGCATGGATGGTGACTTTGGATTTAAAGGAGGCATATTTACACATTCCCATCAGGCAGGATCGCAGAAAATACCTCAGGTTCAAGGCCGGATCAAGGCACTTTCAATTCTCTGCGCTGCCCTTTGGATTGTCTACTGTGACCAGGGTCTTCACCAAATGCCTGGCTGCAGTAGTAGCTTACTGCAGACTCAAGGGAATTCAAATTTACCCTTATCTGGACGATTGTCTAATTCAGGCAGACAGCAAGGATGTCTTACTCCAGCATCTAGAATTTGTACAGAACCTCCTCAAGTTCCTGGGATTCTCTGTAAACATAAAAAAGTCAAATTTGACACCATCACAACAGATAACTTTTCTGGGTGCTCTTCTAAACACCACAACCCAGATGGCATTTCTGACATCCGAAAAACAATTATAGCTGGCTTCAACTTTCAAAACCTTGGCAACTTTAACTCAACTATCTGCAAGGAAATTCCTGCAGGCTTTGGGTTACATGGCCTCTTGCATCCTTCTCGTTCCATATGCAAGACTACACATGAGGAAAATACAGTGGTACCTAAAAAGTGTATGGTCTCAGCATTGCCACAGTTTAGACATACTGATCTCCGTCCTGCCTTGCCTTCAAAAGGAATTTCTTTGGTGGTCCAAGGCATGTGCTGTAAACAAAGGGAAACCCTTCCGTCTGCCTCCTGCCACTCAGATTCTAACCACGGATGCCACGGATTATGCTTGGGGAGCCCATTTTCAGGGCAACTGTCTGAAGGGCCTTTGGACAAAGGATCAGAAGCACCTGCATATCAATTTAAAGGAAATGTTAGCTGTTCAGAAAGTTCTATTGGCCTTCAGGAATCTTTTACAACCAGGACAACTACTAATATGGACAGACAACACCACAGTTATGTGGTACATAAGCAAGGGGGATCTCATTCCTACCACTTTTGCAGACTAGCCATGGATCTATGGAACACCGCTCTAGCTTGCAATCTGGATCTTCAAGCTCAGTTTCTACCAGGGAAACTAAACTTCCTGGCAGACAGTCTGAGCAGAAACCTTTCGGATCCACACGAGTGGATGCTGGACATCAAAATATTCAGGATGATAACAGCAGTCTGGGGATGTCCTCACATAGACCTCTTTGCATCCCATCTCAATCATCAACTACAGAATTTCTGCACCAGGACTTTCCACAGAGAAGCTTGGAAAGTGGATGCCCTGTCATTCAGTTGGAGGAACCTTTCGGGATATGCCTTTCCGCCTCTTCCTCTTCTTCCATGGGTCTTATTGAAGATAAAACAGGACAAGCCCAAGATGATAATCTTGCTGGCTCCAAATTGGCCTCGGCACTTTTGGTATCCAACTCTAAAAAACCTATGTCTGGAGCCCCCTTGGGTTTTACCTCAGTCTCAGAACCTTCTGTCCCAACATCAGGGTTAGGTTCTGCACTCATGTCAGAACTCTCAGCCTGGCGGCCTGGTTAATCCAGGGCCTTTGATTTCTTCTTTCCTACCCCAAGCAGGTTATGGATGTCATCTTAGAAGCCAGACGTCCTAGCACTAGAAAATCTTATGCAGGAAAATGGAAAAGATTTTGTTCCTGGATGCAGGCTCAGGATTCTGATCCTCTTCTTCCTAACATTACCTTAATTTTACTTTACTTGACAGATCTCTTACATAAGGGTCTCTCTTTCTCTTCCATTAAGATACATGCCTCTGCTATTTCTGCTCATTATAATACAGACCCTCCCATCTTTTCCCACCAGCTCATGAGACAGTTTCTCAGAGGAGCTAAGAACTTAAGACCTCCTAGATCTCCTCCCATTCCTGCTTGGGATCTCAACTATGTTTTGGAAAAACTAACCTTGCCTCCTTTTGAGCCTGCTGCCTCTTCTGACATCAAGTTTTTATCTTGGAAGACAGCTGTCTTCCTAACCTCTGCTAGGAGAGTTTCAGAGTTAGAAACTCTTATGGCTGTGGAACCTTATATTATTTTTCATCAAGACAGGGTATCTTTGAGGACTAATCCTACCTTCATGCCTAAGGTGGTTTCCAAAGTGGCTTTAAATCAAACTATCCACTTGCCAACCTTTCTCCCCACTCCTCAAAATAAAGGGGAAAGGATCTTACATTCCTTGGATGTACACAGACAACTACGTTTTTACCTGGACAGAACCAAGGATATCAGAAAATCAGAACAATTGTTTGTTTCTTATGCTTCAAGTTCCCAAGGTAAAGCCATTTCAAAACAGACCATTTCTAAATGGATTGCTCATGGAATCAGATTTTGTTATTATTCACACCATGGAAAGCAAATCCCAGGGAGTATACGGACTCATTCCACCAGAGCTGCTGCTACTTCTGCGGCCTTCCTCAGGGGAGTTCCTACCAAAGACATTTTGGAAGCTGCAACTTGGAGTTCAGTGCATACTTTTTCTAAGCACTACAATCTACCTCTCTACTCTAAGTCTAGGGCAGGCTTTGCCTCTGCAGCCATGCAGGGCCTTTTAGCCACCCCTTCTTCTTTATGACCACCTCCCTTTCTTTCAGCTTTGGGATTCTACCCTACAGTCCTGACTGCAACAGTGAAACACTATGAACATAGTACAGTTGTGTACACCTACCATAAATGTAGATGTTCAAGTGTCTTCACTGTTGCAGTCTGGGTTTCCGTCCCTCCTGTCCCCTCTTATTTTTACTTTTGTGTAGTTCCTTTTTTTCACCATTCTTCTGAGGTGTATTTGCAAAGGTTATGGGACCATTTTCATTTTGGGACTCCTGACATCTGGGGCAAGAAAGACTGGAGAAGATGGCGTTGGCTGTCAGCTTTGTACTCCTGGCGCTGTGACTTCAGGGAGCATGGTTGAACAGCCGACGCCGGACCCAGACTTTGGGATTCTGGCCGACCGAGGGCTGCCTGCAGGCAGGGGAGAACCCTACAGTCATGACTGCAACAGTGAAGACACTCGAACATCTACATTTATGGTAGGTGTACACAACTGTACTTTATAGAGAACAGGCAACAATAGAGGTCCAAACGTTGCTAAGCAAAAGAGTCATCCAACCAGTCCCAGCAGACCAGACAGATCCAGAACTTACTCAAAGAAGACGGGGGACTGGAGACCCATATTGGACCTCAGCAGACTGAACCAGTATGTAAAGAAAGAGAAGTTATGGATGGTCACGCTTCAGTCTATACTTCCTTTCTTAGGGAAAGATAATTGGATGTGCTAGATAGATCTCAAGGATGCTTACTACCACATAAAAATGGCCAGACTGTCCAGGGATCACCTGCACACACACTAGCTGGGAGCCAATCACTATCAGATTCGTGCCGTGCCCTTTGGTCTCACTACAGTCCCCAGAGTGTTCACCAAGTGCATGGCAGTGGTCACAGCTCACCTGAGGCTTCTAGGATTCCAGGTGTTTCCGTACCTAGGCGATTGGCTCCTTACCGCCACCACCAGGCATCAACTCATTCAGGCCAGGAAGTCCATTCTTGTCACTCTGCAATCATCTAGACATAACAATCAACTCAGAAAAATCTGCCTTGTCGCCATCACAGCATAGCGTTTTTATCAGGGCAGAGTTTGACACTACCACCTCCACCACCACCACACTAAGACTTCCAATAGAAGTCCTTCATCAGCATGACAGCATTCTGATATCAAAAGACAGAGCACCAGCATCAGAAGTTCTGAAATTATTAGGCATGATGGCAGCAGCAATTCTAGCCATACCACTAGCTAGTATGCACATGCGGATACTTCAGTGGCTGTTGTTCACTCAATGGTCTTACCAAGAGCTCCCCTTGACTCACACTATAATGATCACAAATTCTTGCAAAAAGGACCTTCAGTGGTGGCTGACCTCACTTCATGTCACGATAGGGCACCCATTTGTGCTATCCTCTCCAGCAGCCACAGTGACCACAGACGCTTCCCTGATAGGGTGGGGAGGCATTTTCAGGGAAAGACTGCCCAAGGCACATGGACTGATCAAGAGAGACATCTGCATATCAACGTCCTGGAGATGAGAGCAGTACTTTTGGCATTGCAGTATTTTCAGGACTCTCTTCTGCTGGATATGATTACTATTCAGACAGACATATAGGTGGTCTGGTATTTGAACAAACAAGGAGGAACCAGATCCTACCCCCTTTGACATGAGGCTCTCAGAGTTTGGAAGTGGGCTGTTTCCACCCAGCACTTTCTGTTGGCAATGCACATCCTGGGGAAATCCAACGTGATAGCAGACAAACTGAGCAGGGCAATTTTGTTGCCCCACGAGTGGTCCGTTAAGAAAGAAATAGCGGACAGGATTTAACGCAGGTGGGGCCAGCCTTGCTGCGACCTTTTTGCCAGTCACATGAACACGAAATGCAGAAGCTACTTTGCCCTGATTTTCTCTCCGGGAGAAGCCCCAAGGGGCACACTCATACACGATTGGCCTCCGGGTCTCCTATATGCATTTCCACCAATCTCGTTGATACCCAAGGTTGTACAGAAAGCAAAAACCCTGGGAAGGACTATCATTCTAATAGCCCCTCATTGGCCTCATCAGATTTGGTTCCCCTTCCTTTGACTTCATCTTTTGGAGGATCCTTGGATTTTGGACCCAATTCCAGAACTTCTGGTGCACCTGACGGAGGATCTTCTTCCCTCTCTGCCATTCCTGAAGCTGACAGCTTGGCTGCTCCAGTTCCCATCATAGCCAGGTTCCATAACCTCTCCAATGAGACAAAACAGATCCTTTTGTCTTCTCATAATCTTCTACTAGGAAGCTATATCTTGGCAAATGGAAAACATTTTTTGTGTGGGCCTCTAAAAATAATATTGATCCTTACCAAGTCCCTATGGGTTCCATCTTAGAGTTCTTGACTGATTTTTAACAAAAGGGCTGCAGCAGCAACAGTT
This sequence comes from Protopterus annectens, assembly GCF_019279795.1. Classification (NCBI taxonomy): domain Eukaryota; kingdom Metazoa; phylum Chordata; order Ceratodontiformes; family Protopteridae; genus Protopterus; species Protopterus annectens. The sequence continues at coordinate 664,010,167 of NC_056729.1, forward strand.
CGGGTACAGTTGGCTGCTGTTTCTAATTTTCATCTTGGATTTGAAGGATTGAGTATCATGTCTCACAAGTTACCCGAAGCCTTTCTCAAAGGGACTTTTCATATTAGACCACCTGTGAAATCTCCCTATTCTCCATGGAATCTAAATTTTATGCTTTCCTGCATAATTCTTCCGCCATTTGAACCAGCTTCATCTTGTGATCTCAAATTTTTGTCTTGGAAGACCATCTTTTTTGGTAGCTATTACTTCTGCCCAGTGTCAGAGCTTCAGGCTTTATCCATCAAGCCTCCCTATTTGATATTCCATGCTGACAGAGTCTGACTTAGAACAAATCCCTTATTCTTGCCCAAAGTTTGCACTGAAACCAATCTCAACCAAGTTATTGATTTGACAGTCTTTTTCCCCAACTATTCCAATAATTTAGGGTATATGCTGCACAAACTTGATACTCACAGACAGCTCAAATTTTATTTGGATAGAACAAAAGATTTCAGAAAATCAGTCAGCTTTTTGTTTCATTTTTAGATGCCAGGAAGGGGAGACCAATGGCTAAAACAACTCTGTCTAAATGGTTATCTGATTGTATTACCTTTGCCTATTCAGCTGGCATATATGTATTACCTTTGCCTATTCAGCTGCCAAATATGCCTTTGCAACATAAGATTAAAGCTCACTCAACCAGAACAGTTTCTACATCATCTGCCTTTTCTGCCAGACTTCCCATTGATAACATTCATGCAGCAGCCACTTGGTCAAAACTCTCATACCTTTATCACTCATTACAAAGTTGACAGGGCCTCCTTTGGATCCATGGTCCTGAGAAATATACTCCCTTGAGCCACCCGAGATTGACGATTTGGGACACTACCCATCCATAAAGAATGAACGGTGAGATTGAACAACTTCACATAAAGAAGTTATGTACTTACCATAACATTCCATGTGAGTTGTTCATCTTGCCTTCATTCTTATATCCCTCCTTCCTACCTCCTCCTGGGCTGATAGATGACCAAGATGCTGGATCCATCCTGGTTACTCAATCCTTCTATACTTTTCTCTTGGGAGTGAAAGAATGACATATGATATTGTTATACGCAGCAAACAAGACCTGAGGTAATTCCAGGTGCATCATGGGATAGGGACTTGGTCTCGAGCTATTTGAAGACCTCGAGCTTTGCAATTGGCCGTATTGGAGCCGAGAGATCGGCTGCGAACCCATCAGTAAAGAATGAAGGCAAGATGAAAAACTCACATGGAATGTTATGACAAGTACATAACTTCTTTGTTTGTTGTAAATAGATGTTTAGTATTTTCTTGTTCTTTTATTATTTATTAAGTATATTTAAATTTTTTAGTATGGCTGGTCTTTTAGAGAATATTTTAGCCATTGAGAGTTGTTGTTGCGTCTTTCAGCTTTTCCCGGTTAGGGGTCGCCACAGCGGAACTCCGGTCCGCTAATGATTGGCAGTAGATTTTTACGTGCCGAGTTGCCAGCCCTGACCCACAACCTTCAACGAAGGTACGCCCATTCACGCATGTCTCCATACAGAAGATGCTCTAGCTGAGAATCGAACAGGACAATGTCTTACTGTGAAGTGACAATGCTACCGTAGTACCACCACCGCATTTTAGCCATTGAGAGTACTTGTATTTATTTGGTGACACTGTGGCCACTCCTGACAGCCTTGCTGCATTGGTCAAGCCCTACTATTTGTTTTAGTATTAATTTTACTCAGTATAATTGGGTACCCTTGTAAGAGCCTTAGAGTAGCTAGCTTTGGAGTGTTTTGGTGGCAGTATCTACCTTATAGTCTGGGCAGAGGGGGCATATTTGGTAAATCTGTGCCAACCTTTCCCAGGTGTGTGTGTATGAAAATCAAATCTTAGAGTGTATGTGTCGGCTACTTGGAGCAGGGACACACAGCACTGGTTGCACAGAGAGGGTTGGTAGAGGACTTTGCACACTCAGCTGAGGACTCAACTCTACAGCTGAGAACTCAACTCTACAGCTGTGTCAGTAGGAGGGGTGTCACATGGTGGGACCTGATTAGAGAGAGGGAAACCCAGCCCCAGGACTGAGTGTGCTTCCTATGTGCTCTTGAGGGAAATTTTGTGTGGTGCAAAGAGTTGCATCTGAAAATGTTGTGCATCTATCTTTGTTCCAAGTGAACGTCCCTCACCAGTGTCAGAGGTAAGGACTGAGGCTCCTTGATTACTGGCCCAGAGTAGGGCCTCACACCTAGTACTCACGAACATGTGGAGATGCCTCTCCCTCTCATGCATTAACTCCTCCCTGGTAAGACCTGACCACAAATATTATCTCCATTAGTATTAAAACTAACCTAGAACCCCAAACCTAAGAACTTTGCTAAGGCCAATTACCTCAAAGTAAGTAACAGCTTCTAAAGCTTCTAAGCCCCTCCAAATCCGGATGACACTGAGGCTACTCTCTCAGCTGTGCACAAAAGCACTGTACAACTGCATTCATAGCTGCTTAGAGAAGGCAGTACCTGTCTGAGTCAAACCTATTACTGCTGGCAAAAATAAACCACCCTGGTGGACCTCTAGCATAAATAGGCAATTCAACAAAAGGAAGAAAAAAAATCCTTCCAAAGCCAAAAAAGAATAAACAAAGTGCAAAAAGGCACTCACCGGTGTAAACAAACAGATTAGAGTGCTGGTCAGGTCTGCCAAAGCAAACTAAAGGTAGCCTCCCAGGTGAACAATAACCATATGGCTTTTTTTTTTTTAATTATTTTCGTAATCTCAGGGGAAATGCTCAGCAATGTGCCAAGTTGGTCATGAATGGCAACATACCTAGCCTGAAGCTATAGCAAATGTGCTGGCCAACAAGTTAATTTCAAACTTCCCCATCACCTCCTATCACACCCAAATAAATACCCACAACCATCCCCCTACTTGTCATTATGAGGGAACAGGCCCTTACTGCACTCGCTAAAGTCAAAAACATAGTCTCCATGAGACCCAGCAACATTCCAGGATGATTCTTAAATAGCTTAAAATGGAATCTGTCGGCCACTGCAAACCATTTTTAACCACAGCCTTTGGATGAGCTTTGTCCCAGAGGAATGGAGGACTGCAACAGTTGTTCCTCTGCACAAGGGGGGCCCATCAGTTGACCCAGGAATTACAGACCAGTAAGCTTATCCAGTCTTAACTGCAAGGCCATGGAGAGAATTGTCAAGGACCTGATCAGTAACAACATATGAACTTCAAAACCTGGACCAGATCCAATTTGGTTTGTCAAAGAGAGGTCTTGCCTGCTTAGTCTGGTGGAATTCTTTGAGAATGAGGGTAAAACTGTACACACTGCTTATCTAGATCTGGACAAAGCTTTTGATACAACCCTCCCACTCAAAAATCATAGATAAACTTAGTGAGTTAGACATAAACCCCCTACATCATCAGATGGATAGCCATCTGGCTCACACTGACAGGACACATGTATGGATAGGTGAATCAAATTTGTTTACTAGTGGTGTCCCAAAGGGCTCAGTGTTTGGACCCCTTGTGTTTGGTACATACTTCTCTGAAGAGAAGGCCAGTGTTGGGGGCCTCTGGCTGTAAGCTGAGGGCAATCATTAAATCCCCAAATGATGATGACATCCTACAAACAGGCCTAACATAAATGACTGGTGCCAAAACCCTGGTCTGAGACTAAATGTTAAAAAATGCATAATCATACCCTTCCATAAATCGGATATCCCTGCGAATTATAATACTGATAGCACACCCCTAAAAGTAGACCCAGTGGTGAGGGACCTAGGAACATGGATAGATAGTAACCTAAACTTTAACCACCAGGTAGCTACAATACTGAGGAATTTCTTCTGTGTGGCTCAACTTATAAAGGCATAGCATCACAATCAAAGGAAGTCATAGAGTTGTCGTACTTGGCCCTCATCAGGCCCATAATCAAGAATATTGCATCCCTTCTGCATGTACCTAACCAGACACTTAATCCAACTGGAGTGGCCCCATAGGTTTCTCACTAAAAAAATATTCTCACTAAAAAAAAAAAAAATAAAGTAGTCAGTCTGCATAAGACATGTGTCTTACAAAGGCCTTTCCCTTTACTCCATCTCATATCATTTATTGAGAAGGGACGTATGCCTGACCTACAAGGCATTCTTTGATCTAGCCCCAATAAAAATGTTACATATTCGCAAGAAAAATCAGACAAGGGTTACGCTTTCCATGGACCTGAACCTTATTTGTAAGACTAACAGAACTTGCTGGAGAGAGAGAGATTTGTATCCCAAAGGCTACCTCATCAATGGAATAAACTTTCCATCTTCATTAAAAAAAAAAAAAAAAAGCCCATCCCTCACCTCACTCTCTTCAAAAAAAATTTGGATAAATGAATGAGGAACTGTAAATTTACTCCTGGGGTACTTCCCATGCCCCTTATGGATAGAGACTGTCTGTAATATAACTCAGGGCCCCAACACCCAAAGACCCATTACCCTGATACTACCCCTTCCTTATCTGGGGAATTAACATGTAATATTGTCATTTCCTGGGTATTATTGACTAGGCTTGTAAAAGGCTCTTTGCCATTAGCCTAGTAATCACCTATGAGAAATGCATAATTTTGCACAAATCTAGGCTAAACTTTAGTCCAGTATATTGTGCCTAAAATCAGACACAAATGTGCATTAAAACATTGGCGTCAGATTTATGTTATATTATAAAGCCAGTTTTACAATTTTTGGTATATTTATGGACCAAAAAGTTGGTGTTCCTTGGAATACTAGGGGGAAAAAAAATTAAATTGGTCTATGTTTAATGATCGAATGTTCAGTTCATCAAACCTCTGATCATTGAACACAACCCAATGAACAGTCACTTTATTGACTGTTAACTTAAGTGAATGTGTTGCACAGGGAAACTAGTTGGCAAGCATTTCCCCGTAACACACATCAGACTATTTCAAACCCATCACATGGGGATCTGCCTTCCACAACCTCCCTAACTTATGTATACCATCTCTGAGATCGCACTAAGTGGGGAAAAAGGGCAAGAATTTAACCAGCATCAGGAAATTTGTCCTTTCCCCCACTGTAGTCCGATCTTTAAGTTGGTATATATAGTTAGGGAGGGTGTGGGGGGCACAGCCCCCCACTTTGGGTGGGTTTGAAATAGTTTGGTGTGTGTTAATGAGAAATGTTGGCCAAGTAGTTACTTTCCATGTGTAACATGTTTGCTGAAGTGAACATTCGATGGATTGTGCTCAGTGATCAGAGGTTCGCTGAATTGAACATTTGATCATTAAATATAGACCCAAATTAAACAGCATCAGGCCCTTTGGGGAACTTCAGATCTTACAGACAGAAAATCTGAATGAACTTCATGCATCTTCATACAACTCTGTCAGTTAACCCATTCATGGTCCATCTAACAATATGATAATTAATGTTAGATTCAAGTAAGTGTTTGTGAATGGAACAGAGTGGCAGACAAAGGCTTTGGCAAAGTCTAATAACTTCATGCCTAGAGACAAAACACATATCCAACACCATTGTTTGATTGTAAAAGTGTACTAAATTACTCATAGTAGATCTTTGCTTTAGGAAACCATGTTGGGCAATATCCTTAACTGTTAATCTGAAGCCTGAGTTGTATATTAGTTCTACTAGACATCATTCAAAACACTTACCAACCAGAGATGTCAAACTTGCAGACCTCTAATTGCTAATGTTATCTTTCCTGCCCTTTTTAGTTACAGGAGTATTAAAAGATAGCCTGCAATTATATGGTACAATGCTGTGTACCAGTAACTTGGTAAAAATGATAAAAGAACCTATTTCACTTCTAGTAAAGATACACCGAATGTCTTATCTGGACCCATAGATAAAAATGTCTTAAGTTTCGAGAAGGCATTCTTAATGAAATCTGGAAAAAAAGGGCAAGGACCTGAAACAGTCATCTCTGTAATGGGACCAGAAGAAACAAGATTCTGACTTACAGCAGAACAATATTTATTAAACTCACATGGTATAGTACAAGTATCAGTTAATATTACATCATTATTTGAATTAACTTCAGCAGATGATGTCCTTGTGTCCCGTGAGTTAATACATTTGTAAAATGCTTTTTTATTTATGAATTTATTTTCATAGTTAACCTTGGCTAATTTTATTTCTAATTTTAAATTTTTGCAAGCTGAGATGAAAAAGTTATTTATATAAGTAAACCTTGTTTTGTATTGACTTTTTTCTTCCTACGTAAGCTTATGATTGACATGTTCCATCATGTAGGAAATTAATTTAACATTTTCCAGATAAACAGATTTATTAACCACAGCTACTCAATAGTATTTCCAAGGTAGACTACCCATAATGATACTCTGAAACTGAATAGATGCAACCATGAAAGGATCTGCTTATAGTAAGTTCCATCGAAACATAATTATATTATGGACTGCACAACCCAAGGGACATATCACTCTTAAATCCTGTATTTTATTTGAGATAATAGTTGCAATTACATCTAAAATATTATCTCATGTATTACTGGCAACAAATTGTATTAGTCCATAAAAAGAAATAATATTAACAAACTTTTTCAAAACATGAGTTAGTTGATATGGAGTTCCACTTTATCCCAGCGTAATTAAAGTCACCCAAAAGCAAAATATTGTTCTCAAATCAAATTGCTAAATATATCAAAGAATCCCAATACTGTGTACTAGGCATACTTTGAGTACGATAGCTTAAAACTATGAAAATGCTATTATTGTGATTAGGATCCAAAATTTTGGTAATTGTTTCATAAAGCATTACACCTTTTACAAGACACAAAGATAAATGATTGTTGACCCAAAAAGTCACTCCTGCATCATTAAAATTTACCTCTAGGCATTCATATTTGATGGTCTTTTAAATGATAATAAGTTGAGTTCATGATTCAGTGATAGCAATAATATGAAAACTGTCTTTAGCTATTAGGCCAGTAAGTTTATCAGATTTGTTACTCAAGCTTCTTGTATTGCAAAGTAAACATTTTATAGTTTTATCAAACAGTCTCCCACTTGTATCTGGTTTGTATTGTTGTGTAAAAAAAAAAATCTCTTAATCTTTTCCATAATTTTACTTGCCGTGTAATGGGCACCCTACAGATTAAGATGTAACCCATCCCTAACAAACATTCTCCTGTCCTAAACATATTCTTCCTAGTAAGTAATAAATTTGATGTTATAGACAAGTGTTAACTGTCTTAACCAGTTATTAAAGTTACTTGCTTTAGTAAATAAGTAGGCAGTCCACAAGGTTGATATGATTTTGCTAAGGACATACTCTACATTTAAGCTTTCTAGATGCTCATCATATCTAGGATAGCATTTTCATATGGTTGTGGTGTGTCTCATCATTAGTTCATGAATAAAGAACAGGTATATCATATCTAAATTTTTCTGACATCAGTCTTTGTAGGTAACTAGGTACATCAGTCAGTCTCAAGACCAGTAGGGCTGATATTGTGTAGGTATACTTATCCAAACCACAGTATCTACCAGCTACTGGTTTTTGAATTGAGTCTTCCAAAATTGAAAATTCAATGCTTGCATTATGTAATTTGTTAGGTAGGGTGAACTCTGTAAGAGTGACTGAATTACCATGAGTAACCACTTTCTTTTTTGTAACATGAATGTCGCAAATATTTACTCAGGGATGTTACCACTTGAGAACTTGCTACAAGCTTTAGTTGCATTTGTGTCATTAAGTGTTGATTGAGTCCCTCCTATTCCAGTTTCATTAGGAGTCAAAAATTTAGTGATTAAGGTCAATGGACAATATGTTAACACTACTGTTGTGATTGACAGCAACTTTAGGATTCAATCAGATGTTGGTATTATTAACAAAAGAAAAATTATCTTGAGCTGCAGCAGTGATGTATAGCAAGGAGACCAGTCTTTTCATTTTTAACCTGGTTAAGCTACCCTGATTATATTCCATGCCACTCTTGAATACATCCAAATGGTCTTGGGCAACAGCAGTAATAGTCGGTAAAGAAGTCAGTTTGTCATTACTGCCGAGATATTTCAGAAATTAGAGGAAAAACATAATGCAAGGCTTTAAACAGCTCTTTATTTCCCCCTAGCCCTAAGTGTCATATGAACCATATTCCCAAATCTGGACCATTTTTCTTAAATCTCAAAAAAATGCAACAAAAAGAAAAGAATTCTCCAAAAATAAACTGTAGGACAAACTCAAGTCAGAATTCAAAGGATCATTTTCTGACAAAAGTAATAACTTTACTATCTTCTATCCCCCCTCCATTTCCCTGCACTTTAACCAACCCATTCCGTACCAGGTAGGGAGGCTTTCACTCTCTCTCTTCCTGTTTGGAAATAACAGATGCTTGAGTTTTGATCATAATAATGAATGGGTAGAGACTTAACTAGAATTGTACACCAATACCTTCAGGAATTCCTCAGGTCCCTTCAAAAACGTCTTTCCACTTCCTTTAGGTATATTTAATCGGGTCTATATTAGAAGATCGAATGTTTAGGTGATCGAACACCTAAACATAGATCTTCTAATATCGAAAGCAAAAAGCAGCGAACGGCCAATTTAACACCGGGAAAGATTTCCCTTGGCTAGTCACCGGAGTTTGCTATTTCCCTACTGTCGAGCGATTTCTGAGTTTGGTATATTTAGTTAGGGGGGTGTGGGGGGCAAAGCCCCCCTCCACTTAATTTAGATGTAAAGTAATGTTTTTTGTGTTGTGGCCTAAGGACATGTTTCCCTGGGACGTTCAACGTTGTGCGGTTCTATATTAGAAGATCGATGTTTAGGCATTCGATCACCTAAACTGTCGGTCTTCGAATATAGACCCATTTCATCCTGTCTCTGCCATTCAAATCCAAGAAAAGAAGAACTATAGAGATCAGTTATAGACATATATAAGGTATAATCTTCATATAAACATATCTTATATGAGAAATACCTTTCTAAAACATCCAGATTTCAAGATTTTAAACCTACCAAACACTAGCCCTCCAAGTATTCTTAGTGACCTTCAACCAGAAAAATGCCTATCTGCATGTCTTTGTTCTTGCAAAACGCAGACCATTTTTTCAGGTTTTATGCATTGGGATGTCACTTTCAGTTTACCACTTTGCCTTTTGGTTTATCTACAACCCAGTGATTTTTTACAAAATGCTTAACTCCTGTGATAAGCATCCAGTGCATCATTATTTGTCCATCTTTATATGATTTCTTGAGTCAGGCCAGTTAAGTTCAAAAAATTATTTAGAACTTGCACTGCACAATCGATCCCTTAAAGTAGGATTCATTTTCAACACCAAGAAGTCCACTCTTGAACCCCCTTAGTCTCTGGTGTTCCTAAGATACCTTCTAAATACCTCCAGCATGAGGGCATGTATTCCTCCAGAAAAAAAAAGGTTTCTTGCAACCTACTTCCTATCCCTTGCAAGTTCCCAAATAACCTTAGCAAGAGAGATTTTAAAGCCTTGTCACCCACAGTCTTTCCAATTATTCCTGTGCATTTTGTGATGAAATAACTGTTGTGAAAATTAATCAAGAGGTCCTTTTTCTTGTTCCACCCCCAACAAAACTTATCAATAGATGCTTCAGATTATGCAAGGGGGGTTGTTCAAAAAACATCAAAGTTCAGCAAGTGTAATCCAGACAGCAAATGTATAAATATCAAAGAGATGAAAGCTGTGATCTTTGCCCTTCAGACTCTTCACCACCTGTAGATCCAAGGAACTCTTTAAATTCTAACAGACAATACCACAGTAGTGGTATATCAACAAACTGGGAACACCATCCTACCCCCTTTGCAGTCTTGGTATGATAGCTTGTGCCTTTGAAGTTCATCACAACCTTTTTCTACCAGCTATTTACATTCCCTCAGAACAAAACTTAGTGCCACATTGCTTGAGCAAATCCAAGGCAGACTTTTGAATGGATTCTGAACTGAGATGTCTTCCTTTAGCTTATCCATCAGTGCAGAACCCAAGTGGATATTTTTGCCTCCACTCCTAAAGAAACAGCCCAGACTGTTAAGCACCAGAGCTCCATGCAAAGAAGGCTGAACAATGGACATCATCTCTGTTCCATGGTAAGGAAAAGTCTGCTGTGCCTTCACTCCCTTTCCACTCATCCCAGAGGTCCTTCTGAAGATTCAAAAAGATGATACAAAAATGTTTCTGGTGACTCCCTCTTAGTCCAGACAGCATTGGCTCTCCCTTCTTTTACACCTGGCCAAGAGTAATCACCATATGTTACCCCACAGAATAGAGGCGGTCTTATTCATCCAGATCTAAATTCACTGAACCTCACAGTTTGGATGATACGTTTCTAATACCTTCTAAGACACCTTCTTCCTTTATTACCTGTAGCAACAAGAAAACCTTATGGTTCTAAATGAAAAATATTTTTTATGTGATGTGTAACAGAGGACAGGATGCATATTAAGTGGGGGGGTCCCCCCATTATCCTCAAATAATTGTGTGAGCTACTCAACTCCAGTCTAGCATATATTGTTAAGGTGCATGCGTCAGCCTATTGATCCCCCTCTTTCTTCACATTGTGAGGTCAAACCGTTTCTTAAAGGCATCCTCTACATCCATCCCCCAACAAAATCTATTCATCCTCCTCCTTGGAACCTAAATTATGTTCTCGAAAATTTAACTCTATCACTCCTCCAAGAAAAGGAAACCAGACTGGTGGATCCCTGCCATAAACAAACTATACAATAGAAGGAGGAAACTAGTACAGAAAAGAGTAAAATCCCAAGAAGGGAAGACATCCCTGATCAGTATCAGCAAGAAACTACGATCCCTCATAAAGTCATCCAAGGTGAGCTTCAAAAGAAAAATTGCCAAGGACTCCAAAGATAACCACAAGGCATTCTTTAGCTATGTAGTGGCAATGCTCAGATCTGCTCAGAGTTGGTGCAGAATGGCACAAAATACACTGAACCGACCAATATCGCCAACATCCTGGCAGACAGGTTCAGTGCAAACTTCACCCCCAAAAGGGCCCACAATCATACCAGGAAAATGTAGAGCCCCTGAAATCACAGACACTCTGGTTAAAACAGCCCTATCCAAAGCCAAAAACACAGCATCAATGGGACCAGACGGTGTCCCAGGCTGTGTCCTACACAAGCTCAAAGATGAACTTACCCCTCACCTAAGCACACTGTTCAGACTCAGCCTCTCCACAGGCTATGTACCCATAGAGTGGTGCACAAAAATGGTTATTCCGCTCCACAAAGGTGGAGCCACAACAGACCCCAAGAACCATCGCCCTGTAAGCCTGACTAGCTTGTTCTGCAAGGCTATGGAGCGCATCATCATGGAACTCATTAACAGAGACATTGGGAACCTCCAAACACTGGAACCTACCCAGTTTGGCTTTAAGGGCAGATCATGCCTCCTAAACCTGGTGGACTTCTTTCAGACAGTTACTAAGGCTATAGACGAGGGAAAGGTGGTACACACAGCCTACCTAGGCCTCGCAAAGGCCTTTAACACCATTCCTCATTCTGGTATTATAGACAAGCTCACCAGCCATAGACGAGGGAAAGGTGGTACACACAGCCTACCTAGGCCTTGCAAAGGCCTTTAACACCATTCCTCATTCTGGTATTATAGACAAGCTCACCAGCCTGAACATAAACCCCTATGTCACAAGATGGGTTGCCAGCTGGCTCATGGACAGAGCCCACATGGTGAGAGTTGCGGGAGCTAGGTCCTACTCTAAAACAGTTACAAGTGGCGTTCCCCAGGGCTCAGTCCTAGGACCCCTCCTGTTCGGCATATACTTCTCAGAAATACAGGCAAGCACAGGATGACTGCAAACTAGGGGCTGTAATTGACTCTCCAGCTGACAAAGACATCCTCCAAAAGGGTCTCACTGAGACCGATACCTGGTGTCAAAATCATGGCCTCAAACTAAATGCCAAAAAGTGCATAGTTATACCCTTTGGAAAAAAACAAAGTACCCACAAACTACCACATAGGTAGTAGTCCCCTAAATACGGAAGATGTACTAAGGTATCTGGGGACCCAAGTAGATAGTTAGTAATTTCTCCTTTGATAATCACATTGCCAGAGTGGTTACAAAATCCTTCTATGTGGCCCACCTAATCACAAAAGGGTTCGCATCCAGATCAAAAGAGGTCATTGTGCCCCTCTACTCATCACTTATCAGACCCATCACAGAGTACAATGCCCCATTTGGGATGTACCTTACAAGACACCTGCAACAGCTGGAAAGACCACAGAAGTACCTCACCAAGAGGATCACTGACCTCAGACAGATGCCCTATGCAGCTCAAATGAAGAAACTCCAGCTGTACTTGGTTGCATACCGCTTACTCAGAGATGATCTCTGCCTGACATACAAGGACATGTCTAATACAGAATTGATGGACATGCTCCACCTAAAAAATACATAACCCCTCGAGCCACACGCTCTAGGGAGCTAAACCTCACCACAACAATAAATAGGATGTGCTGGAGGGATAGATTCCTGTCCCAGAGACTTCCCATGCTTTGGAACAAGATTCCCATCTGCATTAGGCAGAGCTCCTCGCTAACACTCTTCAAGAGAAACCTTGACGAGTGGATGGGAAACAAAGTTTACCCCGGGGATCACTTCAGTGGCTCTGCTGGACAGAGGCATGGGGAACTAATCTAAGGGGGCGGCGAAAGCCAACACATTCTGGCTAGGCTTATAAATGCCTTCGGGCAGATAGCATAGTACCTACCTATGAACCTATCACCTGTTGACTCAGCTTCTTCTGCAGCTGTAATTTCTTGACTTGGAATATACTTCTGTTAGTGGCCTTAACATCTGCAAAAGGATTTTTGATTTGCAAGCTGCTACGTGTACTCTGTTCTTTATCTTTCACAAACACAGGCTTTACCTCAGAATTAATCCTTCCTTTATTCCAAAAGTTTTAAATGAGCCATCTCTGAATCAATCTGTCCATCATTTTGCAGATCTGATCAACTCCTTATCAGTTATAAAGGAAGAATGTTGGGTCTTCCAGTTTCAAAACAGACAAAACTCTTAAGTGGCTGTCCCTTTCTATCACTTTGTTACTCCTTCCAGGGTATATTACTTTAAGGTCAGATCAAAGCATATTTTACCAGACCTGTAGCTTCTTCTGATGCCATGTTAAAGGGATTTAAGCTAAATCTATTCTGCAGTCTGCCACCAGGACTGCTCACAGTTTCACCAGGCAATACAAAGTTAATATATTTTCCAGAGCAGGTTTTGCCAGAACCACTCTCCAAAGTTTATTGGACTGTAGCTTTGTTCCTCCATCCTCCTCCCTAAAAGTTATAGGAATCAGCCCATAAGTCAACAATACTGCAAGAGCAATCTTATGAAAAACAGTGCTGTTTTGCAAGACCTTACTGTTGCTCGTCCTTCCCTAGTATAGGTGATGAACAGGTGGGGTAGTTTGTTTATATGCTTTATTACACAGAAAGACATCAGGATGGGTAGCAGCATTACAAAATATAAATTAACTGATTAACAGACATACATACATGCTTAACATCTCAACAGCTTACTACAGACTGGCAGGCTGACATGTGCAAGCCCCTAAAAAGCTTCTTAAAGCTGTACACACACATTGATCTACATCCTCCTCTTAAATAGACTGCCCTCAATGGAATGACATTAGAATAAGACATGCAATAATATAGACATTAGAAACGAGCACAATGTTCATGTCCAAGCTGCCGTGCATCTGTAACATGGTCTGGAACTATGACTTGATCTAGTATTATAGTAATCAATCAGAACTGGGTTTAGCAACAGGGGCAGTCTTCGGTGAACAATTCTTATCAGGGAATTCGGGATTCATCTCAGGAGCAGGGATATTTATAGGAATGTCCTCTGGGACACGAACGCTGGACAGCTCACTCTGAGATAGTCTTTCTCACAGGCTAGGTGCTGTGGTACAGGCTTGGATACAGGCATCAAATGTTTCTGATTCCGCCTAAACTCTACTCCTTGTGAATTCACAATGTACAGTCTCTGCTCTGGATAGACGCTCTTCATGACTCCAATCCGATCATAACCTTTGCACATTTGCATTCTCACCATCTCTCCTTCACATAATGGATTGAGTGGTTTGCTGGACTTATAGTAAGACTTCTGGGATAGATGCTTCTTTAACAAATGGGCTTTCACTTATTCGTTATTCTTAGCACTTGCAACCAATAAACTACACCTGCTACTTTACTGGTAATGTAGTTTTAGCTTGTCTCGACAGAAGTCGAAGGTGAACCAAGATGTTTATCATGAGGAATATTTCTGCAATTCAAGAGATTAATGGAAACATCACTATTGTCTTGTTTCGCCTTCTCTAGTAAATGTTTCGCACTTTGAACTGCACATTCTGCCAAACCATTTGACTGCGGGTACTCAGGACTACTTGTAACATGGATAAAGTCCCACTCTTCAGTGAATCTTTTTAATTGCTGGCTAGTAAACTGTAACCATTGTCAGAAACAACTTTGTTTGGACTTGATCATGGTAGTCCAGGAATCTGGTTTAGCTGAAGAGGTTACTTCTGTTGATGTGGCTTTGTACTGTTACACACAGAACAAGATGAAAGTACTCTGTCAATGTCTTGTGACATAGAAGGCCAAAATACTAGTCCTCTCGCAGTCCTTTTAGTAGAATTGGTTCCTGGGTGACCATGATGCAAGATAGTAGTATACTCAAGTTGCAAGGACTTTGGAACAATTACTTGTGGACCTTTCATAAAGATACCATTGTCAGACAAAAATCTCATCTCTGTAAGGAAAATAAGGTTGCACTTAAAGTAAACTTAGATTGCTTTAATAACCATCCTTGATTGCTGAAGTGGTTGAGCTTCTGCAAAACTGGATCTGAGGCTGTGTAATTTCTAAGCTAATCAAGCCATGTGGAAGAAAAATATTGTACTTCCGTGACTTCACAATCAAGTTTCTCATTCTCATGCTGTTCGGTGGTATTTCTGGGTGATCTGGATAATGTATCGCCTGAACTAGTAAACAAATGACCAACATAAGTAACCTGAACTTGCACCTCTGAGGATTCAGCTTAAGCTTCACTTGATGTGCTCTTTCCAGAACATTCTTGAGGTTTCTGTTATGCTCAGCTTTACCACTACCTCCTACTAGAATATCATCTACTATAATAGCACAATGATACCAAGAAAAAAAATGTGCTTCATTGCATGTTGAAAGACTTCACTGGCAGAATTTATTCCAAATGTCATTCTCAAAAATCCGAACCTGCCAAAAGGAGTACTGAATGTGGTGAGCAACAAGGATTTCTTGTCAAGAAAAAATTGCCAAAATGAACTTTTTGCATCTAAGACAGTAAAAACAGTGGCATTTGGCATAAGTGCTGCAACTTCTTTGACTGTGCCTATTAGATGATGAGGTCTTTTCAGTGCTTTGTTCGAATCTCGTGGATCAGTATATATTCTGTCATAGGTTCATTGGTAGGTACTAGACTATTGGCCCTAGGGCCTATACAAGCCTAGCCAAAAAGGTACCCTGGCTTTCGCCACCCAAGAAAATTATTTTCCTGTGCCCCTGTCAAGCAGAACCACAGAAGTGACCCCTGGGGTGAATTTCCTATTACCCATCCAATCATCAAGATTTTTCTTGAAGAGTGCTAATGAGGAGCTCTGTTTGACATAGGTAGTCTGTTCCAGAGTATGGGAAGTCTCTGGGACAGGAATCTATCCCTCCAGCATGTTCTGTTTATTGTAGTGACAAGGTTTAGGTCCCTAGAGTGTGTAGCTCGGAGGGATTGGGATTTCTTTAAGTGGAGCATGTCCAACATCTCTGGGTTTGACATAGCTTTGTATGTTAGTAGTAGAGAGAGAAGTGAGCAAACGCTTACGGAAAATCCAAGAAATGCTGCAAATATGTTTTCAAAGAATTGTGCTTTCCTCCTTGGCTACTGCTGTTAAAATTCTTGTTAAGACGCTTCTCCTTGTTTCTTCTTTAAAAGAACTTTTATTAAAATGATTTAAAATGAAAAACAAAATAAAAGCTACAACCTAACCATTTGAAAGTTAGCGTTGTAACACAAAAAAGAGAGATGAGCGCTTTCGGTTTATCAACCTTCTTCAGATCTGCTTAACATTTGCAGCTACTTCTATTTATATTCATGCTGCTTACTTAGAGTCATCCCCCACAACCAATGGGAGTCTCTATGCTAATTATTGATGTACTTGTAATCCAATCCGATGTTCTGGTTCTTATTTCTTGGAAGCCAATTACATTCTTCCATGCAAATAAGTTTTAATAAATCTACCAATGTTTATTCATTCCTTTCTCTCACCTAATTTGCTGTTCTTTTCCTTTTGCTCCAATGGCTTGTGTGTATCCTGTTGCAAGAGCAGGCTCCACCTTTTTATGTCATGTTCTTATTTGCCTTTTGTAAAAACTAATTACTCTCCCTGCATAGCATTTTTCATGTATTTCGCCTCTATATTGGAGGCGTCTGTCTGCCTATAACAGAGCTACAACCTCTTCTCTTTCACGGGTTGTCTTCATTAGGTAAACCACAAGTACAGTGGCTTTCTCCTTTGTTTTAAAACATAGGATCAAACACTTTCTTGTAAATGTTCTTACTTCCATGTCATCAGGTCTCTTTCAAACTGATAGCGCTTACTTAACTACATAAATGCACTTGCTAACTCACATCATAAATCAAAAACTTTTTTTATTTTGTGTCTTGCTTCTTAATATGAAGTCTCTTTCTGACTAAGAGCGCTTGCTTATATTCGAAGATGTACTGCTGATTCCTGTTATTATGTACAACACTCTGTGAGTGTAGTTTGCTTATTAATTTTTTGGCCTATACGTTATAGTCCTCCTCAAGCTTGTTTAGAAAGAGAAGAAAACTAAGAGGGAGTTGAACTATGCATCTACCAACGTAGCTCAGTCGGTAGAGCATTAGACCCTTAAACAAAGGGGTCAGGGTTCTAGCCCTGGTTTAAACATTATGATGGAAGGAGAGTAAACCCCAAACTATGAATAAATTGAAATCAAGTTCATTGTGCATGTAGAAGTCTGGAAAATATTGAAATTTAGAGCGCTAAAGGAATAGAAAGAGTGTTGTTCATCCATTATTTACATCAATTAGAAAGGAGGAATGATGTGTTATGGAGATCAAAGACATTTGCTAGCGGAAATTTGTCCGCAAATGAAGAAAAGGCATTGAATTAGTAGAGAGTTTGGAATTAGTATGGGAGAAAAAGGAGAAGTGTAATTTATCAACCAATGGATTACATAACATTAAAAAACAATTAGAATAGCTTCTCAATAAGACTGAATAAAGAGATCTGTACAAAGTAAAACTCGGATAGAATAACAGGAATCAGCAGTACATCTTCGAATATAAGCAAGCGCTCTTAGTCAGAAAGAGACTTGATATTAAGAAGCAAGACACAAAATAAAAAAAGTTTTTGATTTATGATGTGAGTTAGCAAGTGCATTTATCTAGTTAGGTTAGCGCTATCAGTTTGAGAGAGACCTGATGACATGGAAGTAAGAGCAAGTGTTTGATCCTATGTTTTAAAACAAAGGAGAAAGCCACTGTACTTGTGGTTTACCTAATGAAGACAACCCGTGAAAGAGAAGAGGTTGTAGCTTTGTTATAGGCAGACAGATGCCTCCAATATAGAGGCGAAATACATGAAAAATGCTATGCAGGGAGAGTGATTAGTTTTTACAAAAGGCAAATAAGAAAATTACATAAAAAGGTGGAGCCTTCATCTTGCAACAGGATACACACAAGCCATTGGAGCAAAAGAAAAAGAACAGCAAGTTAGGTGAGAGAAAGGTATGAATAAACATTGGTAGATTTATTAAAACTTATTTGCATGGAAGATTGTAATTGGCTTCCAAGAAATAAGAACCAGAACATCGGATTGGATTACAAGTACATCAAGAATTAGCATAGAGACTCCCATTGGTTGTGGGGATGACTCTAAGTAAGCAGCATGAATATAAATAGAAGTAGCTGCAAATGTTAAGCAGATCTGAAGAAGGTTGATAAACCGAAAGCGCTCATCTCTCTCTCTTGTGTTACAATGCTAACTTTCAAATGGTTAGGTTGTAGCTTTTATTTTGTTTTTTGTTTTAAATCATTTTAATAAAAGTTCTTTTAAAGACGAAACAAGGAGAAGCGTCTTAACAAGAATTTCAGTAGCCAAGGAGGAAAGCACCATTCTTTGAAAAGATATAGCTTTGTATGTTAGACAGAGATCGCCTCTGAGTAGGCGATATGCGACAGAGTAAAGCTGGAGTTTTTTGAGACGGTCTGCGTAAGGCATCTATTTGAGGCCAGTAATCCTCTTTGTGAGGTATTTTTGAGGCCTTTCCAGTTGTTGTAGATGTCTTGTGCAGTACATACCAAAAGGGGCATTGTACTCTATAATGGGTCTAATGAGTGATGAGTAGAGGGGAACAATGACCTCTTTTTCTGGATGAGAAACCTTTTGTGATGAGGTGTGCAATGTAGAAGGATTTCCTGACCACTGTGGCGATGTGATTATCAAAGGAGAGACTACTGTCCACCTGTGTCCCAAGGTCTCATCACATTTTCGGTGTTAAGTAGACTACCGCCTATGTGGTAGTTCATGGGTACAGAGTTCTTACCAAAGGGGATGACAATGCACTTTTTGGCATTGAGCTTGAGGCCATGTCTTTGACACCAGGCATCTGTCTCAGTGAGGCCCTTTTGTAGGATGTCCACATCATTAGGAGTTTCAATTATGGCTCCTAGTTTGCAGTCATCTGCGAATTTAGTTAGCCAAATACCTTCTGTGTTAGCCTGTACTTCAGAGAAGTAGATACCAAACAGGAGAGGACCCAGGACTGAACCCTGTGGTACTCCACTTGTCACTGGTCTGAAGTCTGATTTGGAGTCTGCTACTTTCATGGTGTGGGTTCTTTCAATAAGCCAGTTGGCAACCCATCTTGTGACGTAGGGATTTATACCTAGTTTAGTGAGTTTATCTATAATTCCAGAGTGGGGGATGGTGTTGAACGCCTTGGCGAGATCTAGATAGGCTGTGTGAACCACCTTACCCTCATCTATGGCTTTGGTGACTACTTCAAAGAAGTCTATCAGGTTTAGGAGACATGATCTGCCTTTTACAAACCCAAACTGTGTGGGGTCCAAAGTTTTGAGATCTCCAATGTTTTTGTTTGAGTTCCATGATGATACGTTCCATGGCATTGCAGACGAGGCTCGTCAGGCTAATGGGGCGGTAGTTCCCGGGATCTGTTGTGCCCCTCCCCCCTTTGTAGAGTGGGATAACTGTCATGGTGTGCCATTCAGTGGGCACAAAGCCTGAGGTGAGGCTGTGATTGAACATGGTACTTAGGTGGGGTGCCAGTTCATTCTGTAGTTCATGTAGAAGGCAGGCTGGGATGTTGTCAGGTCCCATGGATGCTGTGTTCTTTGCTTTGGAGAGTGAAGTTTTTACCTGTGCAGCCGTGATTACAGGAACTTTGCATTCTTCCGGTATAAAGATGGGGCCTTTAGGGGGTGAGAGGGGTAAAGTTAGCACTGAACCTGTCTGCCAGGATGTTGGCAATACCAGTTGGTTCTGTATATTTAGTGTCATTGTGCTGTAACTCAGAGCACATCTGAGTGTTGCCATAGAGATTTTTGACAGTTATAGAATGCTTTGTGGTTGTCTTTAGAATCAGTGGCAATTTTGTTTTCATAACTAGCTTTGGAGGATTTTATGAGGGATCTCACCTTCTTACTCCAATCGTGGGATTTTACTCTTTTTTTTTGCAACAGTTTCTTTCTTCTGTTGTAGAGTTTGTTTATGGCAGAAGACCACCAGATTGGCTTCCTTTTTTTGGAGGATAGCATCTTGGTTCTGTTAGGGATAGCACAATCCATGCACTCGTGTAAGTGCTTATAAAGTGCATTTGTGTAGGATGCAGCAGTCGTACCTCTGTTGTCCATCTGCATGGGTGTCGTGAAGTTTGCCACTTCTGTCTTAAGAAGAGTGAAGTTGGCTTTGGAGAAATTTTTTACGGTTTTCCTAATGAGGGTGGGAGCAGGATGTGGATGTCTAGGGTGATTAGCTTGTGGTCGGATCTGACCAACGAGGAGCTGACCTCTGGTGTGGAACACCGGTCACCCATGTTGGTGATGACCAGTTCCAGGATATTGCTGCCCCTAGTGGGGGTGTGGATAAGTTGATCCAAAGCATTGGAATTGATGATTTCCAGAAAACGTTGAGCAGAAGAGTTGGTACATGAGTAGTTTTCCCAGTTAATGCTAGGGTAGTTGAAATCACCCATTATTAGAGTGTTGGGTTGTACCTTAATATTTTCCAGTGTATCAAGAAAAGAGGAGTGGGAATCCTGGGGCATGGTGGGGGTCTCTAGCAAGCTACAATCTAGATTGCAGTTTTGCCCAGAGTTAGTTGAACTTGGATAATCTCGGATACATTATGCTGAGCAACTAGCTTGGAGGTGTGGCTATCCTTAATGAATATGGACACGCCTCCTTAGTGTTTCGGTCCAGGTTTGGTGGCAGAAAGGTGTGGTATGAATTATAGCCTGGTAATGCAGGGGTGCTCTCTGGAGTTTTGAACCAGGTCTCTGTCACTGCACAGATGTCAATGTTCTCCATTTTAAGGAGTGCCTCGAGTGAATGCATTTTGAGGTTTAGACTTCTAGCACTGAGTAGCATTACCGTCAGATTTTGCTTGCTTGTACCTGTTATGGTGGTGAATTTGTCATTTGAACCTTGCCTAAAAAAGGCACTATAGGGGTGGCAAGAGCCTTTGCCAGTATCCGGAATCCCAAGGGCGACAGGTGCAGGCCATCTCTGGCGATCATGTCATCCCAGGCAGACAGATACTGGATTCCCTTAGAATGACACCAGAAGCTTAGCCAATTGTTAGTCAATCATTTTGTCCTTGTACTGTGGTGTCATTCTGGGTGATGGCAGGATGCTACTCAGGCTAGGCTCATACCGGCCTGGGCTACAAAGAGCTCCTCCATGTCTCTTTTCATGTAGTCCAGGGAGGTACGTCTCGGGTCATTCACACCAACATGGACAATGGCAGAGTCACATTTGTACTTGTGGAGTGACCTGAGTGCGTGCGTTGTGGTGGATCCTGGCACCTGACAGGCAGCGGACAGTAACTTTTTCCTTGTTTAGCCTGGTGAGTGGAACATCAGTGTGCCTGACTATAGAGTCACGTATGACTAGAGTGTTGGGTACGTTATGCCTCTGGCTGTAGTTGAGTGGCACACTGAGTATGTGGACTATGTGTCATTTGGGTTGTGTTGGGGGGGTGGAGGTTGCTTGCATTTCTGCTTTGGAGGTCTCTGTTGTTTGGGCAGATTTGTACTGAGAGCCTCCACGAATGTATGTGTGTGTTTTGTGGTTCTGTGTGTGTGTGTGTGTTGGTGGTGTAAGTTTTGAGGGACTATGTGATGAGTGTGGTGCGGTGCAAGTGTTTACCTCCTCTTAACTGTCGACTGTCTAGTCCAGTCTTTGGTGAAGAGAGCTTTGCTTCCAGTTTGGCTATATAAGTGCATCTCTCACAGGTTGTAGTGTTGGGTGGTAGGAGGAGAGGGTTGTCTGTGTACATGAGGCAATTGCTGCATTGTCCCAAGATGCCCAGAATCATCAGGTAGACAGGAGAAAACACTGGGAGCTGACCTTTAGACATGCCTGAATAGGTGCTTATTTATTAAGTACTAAAAGCTGTTTTCCTCTAGACAAGTGGGGAAAGTTGAGTGCTGTAGTAATTTGTAACTTTAGTGCTTACAATGAGTTCTGAACAAGTGCTGAGATCAAAGAAACAGATGAGTGCTAAAAGCTGGCTAGTTGCAAGGGAAATTTTGAAGAACAGACTTCATGGTGCCAGGAATAGTTTAACCCCAGTTAAGTGGGGGGGCTTAGGAGCTCACTAACAGTCCTGGATACAGCAAATCCGTATCTGACCTGCCACAGGAAAGGGGGGATGCAAGCTTAGAATTTTTTTTCCAGTATAGTGGAAATGGAGAAAGCTGGAACAGAAGTTAATTCAACGTTAAGAATCTGAGTGGGTTGGCCTTCACAAATGTTCTCAATTAGATTGAGTGAACTAATGACACTAGACTGGGAGGTCACAGATCAAATATACAGTATGGGCGGGCAACTGCAAAGCCACCAAGTATAAGAACACACAACATTAGGGAGGGTTGGGTGGGAAAAATTACAGTTCCTAGCTGTAGCCACTAAATGAAAGTTTTAAACAGATCAAGGAGCAGACTCGAGAATGCTTTTAACTGTAACAGACAAAAATGCACAGAAAAGTTTGGATAGAGCACTCACAAACAGAAAATGCAACTCTTAGTATGAAAAAGCAGTTTACAGTTAAGTAATGTTAAAACAGTATATAAATGCAGTGAAGCAATAAAAAAAAGCTTTATAACAGTGCAAAAATATAGTAGATCAACTGTATAGCACAATTATAAGCGTTTCAGAAGTGCAGTTCAGTGAAATAAATGTAAGAAATAACTTAGCCTGCTCTTGGAATCTTAAGGAATTTCCACTTATGCAATGCAATCCAAAGCCTGACAATACAAGCAGAACCTTTGTAAGACACAGGGTTTATATAGCAGTAAGAATGGAGTAGTTGGAAGATCAGATTACCACTCAGCCCCTGCTATTACCCAATCGCTCGTACTACAGAAGGTCAGGAGGCCTTGTTACTCTCAATAAAATGAAGACAATCAGCAGAAAATGGCTGCCAGAAACACAGGAAACTCAAACAAAACTTCCAGCCTCGACAACAGGCCTCAGTAGATTATGCCACCTGAACAGAACACAGAAACCTCACTTTAAAAGCATAGAAAGAACACCCACAAAGATAAAATCCAAGTCATCTGAGCTACCACCATGGAAGATACCCATTCATTTGGTTCTTCAAATGGGCAAATTACACCTTGTTGTAACATTTTATCTAGCTCAGCTTTTAACTCTCTTCTGCATAGCTACTGGAACTTTTCAGCTGCCCTGACAAGTGGGCTGACATCTGGGTCTAAGTTCATGGAATACACAACTGGAAGCTTGCCTAGTTGTCTTCGAAAAGATTAGCATAGGTAGAGAAAATATACTGGGTGAAATTATAACAGTGGTCTTTTAAACTAACATAATGGACTTCCATATTAAATGAAAGCAGTCCCATTTTCAAACTGTCTCTGAGCCCTAATGACGACTGTATGTGCCTTTTGACCACATAAAATGTCGTAGCTTCTCCCAGTAGAGTAACATGAAAGTACTGCTGAGCCTTCAGGTTGAATCTCTTCACCACCATAAGCAACAAGTTTTGCACATTTTGACAAATCAGGCTTTTCACCAGCACATACTCTAGCAAATGTTTCTGCAGACATAACATTGCACTTTGAACCTGTGGGTCTTCAGTTTATCCGAACATTAAAAAGACTATTCTTTGCCCTTCTACTGCATTGACGGTTTCATGAAGCACTGACACACCATCAACATAAAAAGTGGGGTTACAGCTTGTTAACTGATCAACTTGTTTCTTGGAATGTTTCCTTTTAATAAAAGAATTACCCTTTATCTGATTTACAAAACCTTTAAAATCAAGACAAAAAGCACACAAAAACTTCCAACTGCTGGTAAAGGTTGCTGCCAAAACAAGTTTCCAAAGCATAAAACAAGAATGGTAGGACCACCACAGCTCGCAAATACAAACACTTTTGTTAAAATAAAATAGCTGAGCACCTTTGTGTTTTGCAGCCAACACTTCTTTAGAGCTAAAAAAATAACATCACTACACCATTTAAAAATACTTAAGTGATAATTGCATAGACCCTCCTGATAAATTACATCAATTTCCTTCCCTTTAGTACAGGTCGTAAAGAAACACACGCATTCATGTTAGGGTGTTTGTCAGCTTGAAGCCTTAAAATCCATTTAAGTTCCTTAGATTCAGTGTAATAATCACCCCCACCCCCAGCACTCACAGGAACAATCTGAAGTACTCTAAAAACAAACTCATGACCTTCATTTTCTTTAATGTGTTTGGCCCAGGCATTTTTAATATTGCCTGTCCTAATATCATAGGAGTGACAAAATATTCTGTCTTTCAACCTTTTGTTGGATTTACCAACATAGAAACCCTGACCAGGACCTTCAGGTTGCTAAAGAAACCCTGACCAGGACCTTCAGGTTGCTAAAGATACAATGTTCTCAGTGCTGCAGTCTGCATAAAACCTGAGACAAAAAGTGTAGTTTAACCAAGGAAGTTCAAATACTTGTTCTTGGGATGTATAAGTGCATGCTCTACAATGTCGGCATCTGAAGGTGCCCATTCTGTTTGATTGTTGATGCCCTCCCCACTACTAAATGGATGTCCAGCACATAGCTGCCTCTTCAGGCTCAAACAATTCTAATATGAAAAGGAGGGGTTAGCTCCAACTAATTCTGCTGTCTTATCATCACTCGTAAGTACCCCCCAATTCTTACGTATTATATTGCATACAGCTCCTACATCGCTGGTATATTTTAAGCCAAATCTAATTGGAGAGAAAATTTTGATAATACTGCTGTAGACATGATTTGTTCCTTATTAGATTTGGTTCTAAACAACAATGTTTTCATGTATGGGTACTCTGTTTCTGCACAGAAATGGGGGGTTGCCATGGCTACCCCCTGTGCAAATTCCTATGCAAATTTGGTTATGAATGTGTGGGAGGAGCAATATGTACTCAATAGCTTAGTGCATCAGCAGCATGTAAAATGTTACCGTTGTTTTGTTGACAATGTGTTTATTGTATGGGGAGGTTGTCAAGATTAACTAAACACCTTCCTTGATTACATAAATCATACGACTGACTTTTTGAGGTTTACTATGCAAAGCTCCTCAAAGGAGATGGATTTTTTTAGATGTACATTTGGTAATCAGTGACATAGGTGGGGTTGAGACAATTTTGTTTCATAAAGGGTGTTGGAAAAATAGTCTACTATCTTTTGATAGTATGCACCCTAGGTTTATATGCCTCAACATAGTAAGGGGTCAATGCATGAGGGTTTCATGACTATGTATGCAGGATGATGACTTTAATCAAAACATAGAGAAGATGCCGTATCATTTTTCTAAGAGGAGTTATTTGAGCAGCATTTTAACCCAGAACAAAGAGCGAGTTATGAATGAGAGGAGAAATTTTGCTGCCCCATACTTTTCGAGACATAATACCAGCAATAGGGTGTCCATTACTAGGACATCTAAGCTTAGATTTGGCTTAAAATATATACCAATGATGTAAGAGATGTATGCAATATAATATGTAAGAAATCGGGGGTACTTACGAGTGATAAGACAGCAGAATTAGTTGGAACTAACCCCACCTTTTCATACTAGAATTGTTTGAGCCTGAAGAGGCAGCTATGTGCTGGACGTCCATTTAGTAGGGGGGGAGGCATCAACAATCCAACAGAATGGGTACCTTCAGATGCCGAAATTGTAGGGCATGCACTTTCTATATCCCAAGAATAAGTATTTGAACATCCTTGGTTAAACTATACTTTTTGTCCCAGGTTTTATGTACACTGCAGCACTGAGAACATTGTATATTTATCAACCTGCAGGTCCTGTCAGGTTATTTATGTTGGTAAATCCAACAAAAAGTTGAAAGAATGTTTGGTTACTCCTATGATATTAGATCAGGCAATATTAAAATGCCTTGGCCAAACACAATAAAGAAAATGAAGGTCATGAGTTTGTTTTTAGAGTACTTCAGAATGTTCTGTGAGTGCTGTGGGGGTGATTTGATAAACTACACTGAATCTGTGGAACTTAAGTGGATTTTAAGGCTTCAAGCTGACAAACATCCTGGCTTGAATGCATATGTTTCTTTAAGACCTGTACTAAAGGGAAGGAAATTGATATGATGTAATTGATTAGGAGGGTCGATGTAACTATTACTTAAGTATTTTTAAATGGTGTAGTGATGTTATTTTTTTAGATCTGAAGAAGCGTTCCTCTGTTTTATTATTTTAATAAACGTGTTTGAATTTGCGAGCCGTGGTGGTCTTGCCATTCTTGTTTTATGATTTACAAAACCTTTTGAAATTATTCCACTTATTGCATCTGTGACATTGCTGACCAAAAGCTAAACATTTTTCTCTTTTGGGCTCATGACTTGCACCACAGTTATGACAGTTGGCTATGAAACTGGGTGGAGACACATTATTTTGAGTTTGCGGATTCACTCATGCTTCACTGAGACTGTGCGTGCTCTTGAACTTACTAGAAAGCTATGTGGTTTCCCAGTGACTGCTGCAGGGCTGACAGTTGCTGTCATGTTCATAGGTTCATAGGTTCATAGGTTTATACTAGGCTATCTGCCCTAAGGCATTTATAAGCCTAGCCCAAATTATTGTGGCTTACGCCACCCCTTATATGAAAAAATACTGTGCCCATTAGTTTGTTGTGCCTCTGTCCAGCAGTGACCCAGAGATGATTCCCGGGGTAAACCTACGATCTCCCATCCACAGGTCTAGATTTCTCTTGAACAGAGTCAGCGAGGTGCTCTGCCTCACATGGACCGGGATTTTATTCCACAGCATAGGGAGTCTCTGAGTGATAAATCTATCCCTCCAGCACGTCCTATTTATATCCGTGCTAAGGTTTAAGTCGCTTGCTCTAGTGGTTTTGGTGGATTTGGATTTTTGAGGTGGAGCATGTCCATTAATTCGGGTTGGACATGGCCTTGTATGTCAGGCACATGTCACCTCTGAGCAGACGGTATGCGACTGAATAGAGCTGGAGTTTCTTCAATCTGGCAGCATATGACAGATTTTGGAGTCCCTTTATCCTTTTGGTGAGGAACATTTGGGGTCTCTCCAATTGCTGCAGATGTCGGGTGAGATACATCCCGAATGGGGCATTGTACTTTCGATCATTGGTCTGATAAGTGAAGAGTACAGGGGAACAATGACCTCACTAGATCTGGATGTGAATCCCTTCATGATCAGGTGGGCAATGTATTAGGTCTTTCTAACCACTTTAGCAATGTGAGTGTCAAAAGAAAGGCCACTGTCAACCTGGGTCCCCAGGTCCCTGATAACCTCTTCTGTGCTTAGTGGATTGCCACCTATATGGTAGCTTGGGGTTACCTTGTTTTTCCCGAAGGGTATGACTATACATTTTTTGGCGTTTAACTTCAGGCCATGGCTCTGGCACCAGCTATCTGTTTCCGTGAGTCCCTTCTGAAGGATATCAGTGTCCGATGCACTTTCCACTATGGCCCAGTTTGCAGTCATCTGCAAACTTTGTCAGCCAAAGTCCTCCCATGTTGGCCTGTACTTCTGAGAAGTAGATGCCAAACAATAGGGGGCCAAGGACCGAGCCCTGTGGGACACCACTTGTGACCGGCTTGGAGTCAGACACAGCGCCAGCAACTCTAACCCTGTGGGTTCTGTCCTTAAGCCAGTTTGCAACCCATCTTGTGACATATGGGTTTACATTTAAGCTGGTAGTTTTTCTACAATACCCGAGTGGGGTATTGTGTCGAAAGCCTTTGCAAGGTCAAGGTAGGCTGTATGGACTGCCTTTCCTCATCAATGGCCTTGGTGACTATTTCAAGAAGTCGACCAAGTTCAAAAGGCATGATCTTCCCTTGACAAAGCCAAACTGGGTCGGGTCCAATGTCTGCAAGTCCCTATATCTTTGTTTATGAGCTCCATTATGATCCTCTCCATAGCTTTGCAGACTAGACTTGTTAAGCTTATGGGGCGGTAATTACCAGGGTCCGTGAGGCCACCTTTGTGGAGTGGGACCACAGTTGCAGGACGCCACTCCTTGGGCACGTATCCTGTGGTAAGGCTGAGATTAAACAGCTGCCTTATGTGCGGGTTTAATTCCTCATTTAGCTCGTAGCACACAGCCGGGGACACCATCCGTCCCATTGATGCTGTGTTTTTAGCTTTAGAGAGAGCAGCTTTCACCTGCATTTGAGATGTCCGCGAGGGTACACTCGGCTGGGTTAGTTATCTCTCCTTTATGGAGGGGGGTGAAGTTTGCACTGAACCTGTCTGCCAGTATGTTGGCAATGTCTGTGGGTTCAGTGATTTTTGTATCATTTTGGACTAATTCTGAGCATATCTGTGAGTTTCCACCCAGGTTCCTAACATAGCTGAAAAAGGCCTTATGATTGTCCTTTGAATCCATGGCAATTTTTCTCTCAAAATTGGCCTTAGTTGATTTTATGAGTGCTCGTAATTTTTTACTAATAATGATCAGGGGTGACTTCCCTTTTATGGATTTTGTTCTATCATGTAATAGCTTTCTCCTCTTATTGTAAAGTTTGTTAATGGCTGGGGTCCACCAGACTGGACGCTTGCCCTTTGTGGAAAGAGTCTTGGTTTTATTTGGGATTGCCTGATCCATGCAGTCCTGGAGGTGTTCATAGAAGGCATTTGTAAGGGCTTCCGCAGCTTGGGTTGTGGTTTCCTCTGACTCAGGGGCCTTGAAGGATACCACACCAGTCTTGAGTAGTGTAAAGTTTGCTTTAGAGAAGTTCTTCACTATGGTCTTTTTTTTTGGGGTTGGCGGGGGGATGTGGATTTCCAGTGAGATTAGTTTATGATCAGATCTCACCAATGAGGGATATACTTCCGCTGTGGAGCATTTTGTCCCCATGTTTGTGACAATGAGATCTAGTATATTTTCTCCTCTCGTGGGAACAGTGACTAGCTGTTCCATGGCATTTGAATTTATGAACTCCAGGAACCGTTGGGCTAGAAAGTTAGGGCTTGAGTAATGTTCCCAGTCTATATTCGGGTAGTTGAAGTCACCCAATATGATGGTGTTTGGAGATACATTTATACCCTCCAGTGTCTTCAGGAAGGCTGTGTGGGGTTCCTGAGTTTGAGAGGGTGGCCTGTAGCATGCTACAATTTGTAGAGCAGTTTTGCCTATTGTTAGTTGCACCTGGATGGTTTCAAGCTTCATGCGTTGCCACCAACCTGGAGGTGTGAGTATCCTTTATGAATATGGATACACCTCCTTTGTGGAGTGGTCCGGGTTTTGGGGCCGGAACGCATGATATGAGGTAAAACCTAATAGTGCCGGGTGCTCTCAGGAGCCTTGAACCAGGTTTCAGTTACAGCACAGACATCGATGTTCTCCATACTGAGAAGGGCCTCGAGTCGTGCATTTTGAGATTTAGACTTCTGGCATTGAGCAGCATTACCCTCAATTTCTTCCCATTTTTGTTTTCTAGGGTGGTAGGTTTAGAATTTGAGCCTTGCCTAAAAAGGCACTATGGGGTGGCAAGAGCCTTAGCCAATATCCGGAATCCCAGGGTGACAGGTGCAAGCCGTCCCTTAGCAGCGTGGCTTGTCAAGCATGTCATCCCAGGCAGACAGACACTGGATCCCCTTTGAATGACACCAGACATTAAGCCAATTGTTAAAGCTGATCATCTTGTCTCTATATTGTGGCATCATTCTTGGTGAAGGAAGGATACTGCTCAGGGTTAGGGTCATACCTGCCTGGGCTACATAATCAGAGAGCTCCTCTATGTCTCTTTTCATGCAGTCCAGGCGTCTCAGGTCGTTCACACCAGCATGGACAATGACTGTGTCATATTTGTACTTGCTGTGGAGTGACCCGAGTGCTTGTGTTATGTGGCGGATTCTAGCGCCCGATAGGCAGCTTACTGTGACCCTCTCCTTGTTCAGCCTGGTGAGTGGGACGTCAGTGTGTCTGACTATGGAGTCACCTATGACAAGTATGTTTGGTGTTGTATTTGGCCTTAAGGGCTGTGACTGCTTTGCACACTGCTTTTGTGGTTTATGTGTTGCTTGTGGGGTGTCTTGAGGTAGCAGTTGTTTGGGTGTCTGCTTTGGAGGCCTCTGCTGTTTAGGTAAATTTGTTTGTTTCTTTTGACCATGTGCTGCATCAACATGGACTCCAGAAGAAACTGGAAATATGCAGCTGTCATTTGCATGCTTCTCTGAAGCTCGTATATCTGACAAATCTCAATGGTCTTATTCAAAGTTAAATCCCTGTCATGAAGCAAAATCTTTCTCACAGCATCATCTTTAATACCATGTACAAGTCTGTCTGTTATCAACTCATCCTTTAAAGCACCAAATCCACACATTTTAGCTTTGTTTTTAAAATTGGCTATATATGCAGCAAACGTTTCACCAGGCTTTTGATCCCTTGCTTTTCCATTGTAACATTCTTTTGGGGTAACACATTTCTCTAAATTTAAGTTTTAAACACTCTGGGTCCTCCCTTGACTCAGACGGTACAATTATATGATGGTTTTCACACACTCTTGCAAAGACAGCAAGTGCATACACAAATGAACGTTCCCTTTCTGTGGTTTCTAAACCAGCTAAATTAAGCAGAATAAATGCCTTTGTATGGTCATCTTTATCAGAAAATGCAGCCTGTATGAAAATATTGTACTCTTGCTCAAACACTCTCCAGTTTTCTGCAATATTACTGTCAAACACAAGTGGTGATGGTCTGTGAAAACCTTCTGCCATGCCCACAGATTATAGTAAAACACAATGCAATCCAGGCCCACTTGTAATTATATACGAACAAGCTGCTATTTGTGCCTGTAATAACATTCAAATGCACAAGAAACTCTGAAATACTGTACTTTATGAAATATGCTTTGAAATGGCTGTATTTTGTTAAATAATTGTACTGTAACACTGCACAAACTTGCAAACACTTCATACAACTCAAATAGCTTTGATTAATGCAAAAAAGTAGTGCTTAGCAAAAAAAATGTGGTGTTTTAGGATTATTATGAAATATCGAAATTCCACAATCCCGAGACTCTAAATCCGAGGACCAGGATCTTGAGATTGCAGAATCTCAAAAGTAGTGAATGGGGATTGCCGTACAGTGCGGAACAGGAACTTTGCCATTCTCTCCACTGTAGTGCAATCTCGGAGTTGGTATATTTAAGTTGCAGGGGGTGTGGGGAGTTCAGGGGGGCTTGCACCCCTGCATACAGGTTAGAATAGTTTGGTGGATGTTTTACTTTTTTTTTAATGTTCGACAATCTGGTCCTCAGGATTTAGAGTCTCAGGATTGTGGAATTTTGATATTTCATATTGATCCCAGTCTTTCCCCTTATTTTATGTGATTTGGACTTTATTTCAAACATTTTCCATAGTTATTTTAAATATTTCCATTAATATATCATACTTTCAAATGTTTCTCTTACTTAGACATTTGTTTAGAGCGTTCTGAATGCTTTGCTTCATATTTTGTGAATAAAAAATAGTTTGAGCAAGTTATAATACTTGAAATTCATTCCTGACCTGTTTTGCAAGTTATTTGTGCACTAGGGATGATTCACTCCTTTATATTCCTCCAATCTTATCTGAGTACCTGTCGGTCTCAAAGCTGAGGAATCTGGATCCCATTCTGGCGCCATGTTGTTCGTCCCTCTCTAGTATAGATGACGAATAGATGGGGTAGTTTGTTTATATGCTTTATTACACAGAAAACACATCAGGGTGGGTAGCAGCATTACAAAATATAAACAAACTGATTAACAGACTACATAGAGATATATGCTTACATCTCAACACCTTACTACAAAATGGCAGTCAGGCTCGCACGTGCTCAGTATTTATTCACTTGTGCAAGCCCCTAGTAAGCTTCTTAAACTGTGCACACACATTGATCTACACTTACTATAATGGTAAGATGTTTAAATAGATCAGTATGTGCACCCATCTTCATTTCACCAGTTTTCTTATCTATTTTATCCTTGTCAAATGTGAACCCCTCCATTTTTTCTAATTTACATGCAAGTCTGTCTTCCATGAATATTTGACAGCCCTTTTCCATAGGGAAAGAAACTTCTGAGGATCTTTGCTCCTGTGTGTCTTGTAACTACACGCACATAGTCTAATGCATTAGTCATAGGTTAGATGTACAGCATAAGAGAAAGATGCCTAAGCTGGCCACTTGCATTGGATCCTTTTATTTATCCTTGGGTTAGTCCCACTAGACTAGTTGCCTCTTATCCTTAACAGGATAGGTCCCATAAGTCAGTAGTAATGCAACAGTGATTTATTCGAACATCTGCTATGGTACGGTCTTACTGCTGTTCTTTGCAATCTTGAAGTAACATCAGAAGTTATTTTTATCTTTGATATCATCACAGTTTATCTGCATCTGTGGTACATCAGATCTGTTAAAATCCCTGTAAACCTCACCATATTTACTCATTAAAATCTAAGTACAAGTTCATGCACTGCTCGTGCAGAACACCAGAGTTCATCTAAAACAGCCTCCTTATCAAAATCTACACTTAGTTTAAAAGAAGCGAGTAAAAGATGTCACATTTCCCATTCAAATCAATGTTTTAAAACAAGTAGCTTCACACACACACACACACAACCCCTCCCCACAAAGCAACACATTCTAGCTAAGGTATTCCCTAGTAGAAGAGTTTTAAACATGAAGAAGCTTTAAAAGAATCAAATGTAAAATTATGACAGCAGTCTAAAATGGCATTACTGACAAAATGGATGTAATTCTAACTCTAACGTAAAGCACAACTTAACTTTAAAACCAACAAATCCTACTATATACTATCATTGCACTACTAAAAAAAACATTATAAAAACTGAAAAACACCCCAGAAACAGACTAGAAAACCATCATTGAGACATCCTCTTAAAAACATGGAACTCATCCAAAGCTCCATGCAGTAATTATAAGAACCTGTTGAAAGCTGAGATATTTTCTTGATTTTCTGCACTTGTACTTTGTTCATATGGTGATCAGTACTGTTTTAAGCATTTTTAAATGTATTTAAATTTGTGGCAAAATAAGTCATTTCTCTGTTTACTTTTCTAGTCGTGTTTATCTCCAAATTGCCTTGCACATGGGTGAATTAGCAAAGTTTTTTTTTGTTTAATCTGAACTTGAGAGCTGCTTTTACATTAAGAAATTCTAGGATCATCCA
This sequence comes from Protopterus annectens, assembly GCF_019279795.1. Lineage (NCBI taxonomy): Eukaryota > Metazoa > Chordata > Ceratodontiformes > Protopteridae > Protopterus > Protopterus annectens. The sequence goes on from NC_056729.1 coordinate 664,043,204, forward strand.
TCTTATGGCAGAAGGTGTTTACCCGGTCTCTCTGAGTTGGGAATCACTCCAATGAACTGAAAGTGTAGTTTGTCTACAGGGCACAGGAGTCAGTTTTCAAGCTTTTTTTTCTGCTATAAATCAGGCAATCTTGCAATGAACTGCTCACTGAGCAGAGGTGGTTAGTAGTGCCATGTATAGTAGCAAATGCACGACTTCCTTGGAGGCAAAAATCTTGCATGTAAATGAGATTTTTAGGAATATCCACACTACATCCCTCACACACACTGCTCACCACACCCAGATTGTCTTGTGCTGTACAAATGAGGTTGTCAGGAATACCCACACTGTATCCCTCACACACATACAGCATGTCTTATGCTGAGGTGCTTAAAAGAAACCTTCCCAAATATCAAAGCCACCTAACAGCAACACTGCTCATCCGCAGTCACTAAAACACATACCAAAAGCAACACCAAACGTTTCACATAAGCCTACACCCTGTGGTCCCCAACAGCAAAGATCATAAGGCAAGCATATAATTTACCAAATACTCTTGTCATTGGCACTGTATTGCGGGACGCACAGATGTCCAACTGACCAGGTTAGACAAGGAGAAGATAACAATTAGTTGCCTATCTGGAGCCAGGATTCTACCTTCATCAAGGATGATACCAAAGAATGAGCATAAAATTATTGATTTTAATAATTAGGTTAGTTGCTGGTGTTAGTCCACAGAGTCCAATATCTGTCAGCATGAGAGGACATGGTCAACAGACCATGTTGCTTTGCCAAGGATGGGCTGCACCTCCCCCCTGTGACTTTTGGATATTGGCCAAAGTTTTATCTACTCCCTTAGAGACTCTTTTAGGCAGTGCCAAAAAGACAAAACTGCCAACAAATTGAAAAAGTATCCAAGCACCATTAAGGTACTGCTCAGTGCCAGGAGCTTAAGTAAAAACTCCACACCCTTCAAGCCCTCCTCTCTCTGGAAACTGTAGACAACTGTGCCATGACTGAGACTTGGTTTAGTGCATAGAAAGTACTGCTGCAGTGCAAGGCTATGTAGCCATCATTACATTTAGCCCAGCAACAGCACAGACTGGGGCCAAAGCTGGTGGTGTCTTGATCTACATTAGCAACAAACATACCTGTAGGTTGGTTAAACAAGATGATACTGTTGCTCTCCTACTTTGGACACACTAGAAGAGTCTTTGTGGGTTTTGTCAAGCAGCTATATTTTATACAAACACATCACAATAGAAGTTTACTGATGTTAACTTAATAACTTTTATACAAACTTACAACTGCAATCATGCATGCTGTCACTGTGGCTGCTGTTACAAAATGGCACTAGGGAGTGCACATGTCTGGGATTTATATGTGCATGTACAGCCTTGACATGCTTCTTTAAAGCTACAGCACACTTCACTTGCAATCTGAGCTGTATCCTCCCTCCGAAAATTAGATCTTATGACACTACAAGTCTATTTAGCATGCAGAAATCACAGGTAATTCTTGGTCATGCATTGTACAATACTAAGTACACACACACACACACACACACACATATATATATATATATATATATATATATATATATATATATATATATATATATATATATATATATATACACATATACACATATACACACACACACACACAATTGTGTCCACATTGCTGCGTATTTCACACTTGCTTTTGACATTCGCCCATATCGTGTCACATAAAACTGGGAATTAAAGCAACTGGAACTGTTTCTGTATAATGTTTACCTGTGGAATCTCTGGAAAATTTTCTGGAATGGAATCAGAATTTTGAACACATTCTGGTATGGAAACAGTGTCTGATTCATTCTTAAATTTAAAGTTTGCATCACAGAAACAATATTGTGATGGTGAGGATGGTTCTGATACAGGAAGAGGATTTTTCTGGTAACTCCTATATTCTACACTTTCTGAATCTACCAAGTAGGATCTTGGCACAGCACAGGTGACTGTAATCTGTCCAATTCGATCAAAACCCTTCATTGTCTGGATTCATAATGTCTCTCCTTCCCTCAACGGACAAAGTAATCTGCTCGATCTGTCGTAACTAGATTTCTGAATATTACGCTTCTTAACCAATTGAGCCTTGGTGGTTTTACTGTTCTTAGATTTAGGCATCGATAAACTGGAAGTAATAGGTAGCACAGTTCTAATTTGTCTGGAAAGCATTTTTTGAAAAGGTGAGCCAAGAATATCGTCACGAGGTATGTTTCTGAGATTAAGTAAATTTAAGAATACATCGGTATTGTCATGCTTTGACCTTTCAAGTAACTGCTTTGCACTCCGTACTGCATGTTCATCTAGACCATTTGACTGAAGATATTCATTCAGTACTGCTAGTGGCATGTACAAAGCCCCAGCCTTTTGCAAATTTCCAAAACAACTAGCTAGTAAATTGAGTACCATTGTCAGAAGTTTGTTTGGACAATCATGAACTGAGTAATAGCAGTGGATGTTCATAGGTGTGTACTAGGCTAATGGCCCTGGAGCCTTTACAAGCCTACCCCATAGGATTACCCTGGCATTGTGCCACCAGCCCTTAGTTTCCAATGCTTCTGTCGAGTAAAGCCACTAGAGTGATCCCTGGGGTGAATTTTCTATTTCCCATCCACTCATCAAGATTTCTCTTGAAGAGGGCCAATGAGGTTCTCTGACATGTATGGGAAGTCTATTCCATAACATGGGCAGTCTCTGGGTTATGAACCTGTCCCTCCAGCATTTTCTGTTGATTGTGGTAATGAGGTGAGGTCTCTGGAGCATGTGGTGCAGAGGGATAGGGATTTCTTTAGCTGTAGCATTTCTAACAGAGCTGGGTCAGACATGGCTTTGTAAGTCAAGCAGAGATCGCCTCTAAGTAGGTGGTATGAGACCGAGAATAGTTGGAGTTTTTTTGAGTCTGTCCATATAGGACAAGTGTTTAAGGCCTAGGATCCTCTCTGTGTGGTACTTTTGCTGCCTCTCCAGTTGTTGCAGGTGTCTAGTGAGGTACATGCCAAATGAGGCATTGTACTTGATAATTGGCCTAATGAGAAAAGATTAGAGGGATACAATGACTTCTTTTTTCCTGGATGCAAAACCCTTAGTAATGAGATGTGCCACATAGAAGGACTTTCTGACCACAGTGACAATGTGGTGGCCAAAAGAGAGGTTGCTGTCAACTTTTGTTCCTAAATGTCTCATAACGCCTGTGTTCGGTGAACTACCATTGATGTGGTAATTCACGGGAACTGGATTTTTTCCAAAGGGGATAACAACACATTTTTGGCATTGAGCTTAAGGCCATGGTTCTGACACCAGTTGTTTGTCTCAGTGAGGCATTTCTGTAGGATGTCAACATCACTTGGGGAGTTAATAATGGCTCCCAACTTGCAATTATCTGCAAACTTTGTCAGCCAGAGTCCCTTTGTGTTGAACTGGACTTCTGAGAAGTAGATACCAAACAGGAGAAGACCCAGGACCAATCCCTGTGGGACTCAACTCATGACTTGGAGTCAGCTACTTCCACACTGTGGGTTCTGTCTGTGAGCCAGTTTGCAACCCACCTAGTAATTTTGGAGTTGATGCGTACCTTAGTGAGTTTTTCTATGATTCCTGAGTGGGGAATGGTATCAAAGGCCTTGGCCAGATCAAGGTAGGCTGTATGATCCACCTTGCCTTCATCTACAGTTCTGGTGACTGACTCAAAGAAGTCAACCAAGTTGAGCAGGCATGATCTACTCTTCACAAAACCAAACTGTGTGGAATCCAGAGTTTGGAGATTCCCTATATCCTTGTTTATTAGGTCCATGATGATGCGTTACATAGCTTTGCATATCAGACTTGTCAGGCTAATGGGGTGATAGTTCCCAGAGTTTGTGGTCACTCCTCCTTTGTGGAGAGGGATGACTATAGCAGTGTGCCATTTGGTAAGGACAAAGCCTGAGGTGAGGCTGTGATTGAGCAGGACACACAGGTGAGGTGCCAGTTCACTCTGCAGTTCATGTAGAACACAGCCAGAGGTATTGTCAGGTCCCATAGAAGCTGTATTCTTGGCCTTAGACAGTACTGTTTTAACCTGTGCAGCAGTAATACTGGGTGCCTGGCAATCTACTGGTATTGTGATTGGTCCTTTGGGGGAAGGGGTAAACTTGGCACTGAATCTGTCGGCCAGTTTATTGGCAATATCTGTTGGCTCGGTATAGGAGGTACCATTGTGTAGTAGCTCAGAGCAAATCTGGGTTTTGCCAGTGGTTGTCTTTACTATCTGCTGCAATTTTGTTTTCATAGCTAGCTTTAGAGGATTTGATGAGGGATCTCAACTTTTTGTTGAGGCTGATAAGGGAGGTTTTCCAGTCTTGGGACTTCACCTTATTCTGCATCAGTTTCCTCCTCCTGTTGTAGAGTTTGTTTATGGCCTGGGACCACCAGATTGGCTTCCTTTTTTTTTTGAGGAGAGTGTTTTGGTTCTATTGGGTAGAGTGAGATCCATGTATTTGTGTATATGTTCGTACAGTGTATTGGTGTATGATTCAGTGGTCATGCAACTATTCTCCATTTGCATGGGTGCCATGAAGTTGGCAACCTCTGTTCTTAGGAGCCCAAAGTTAGCTTTGGAGAAGTTTTTCATGGTGGTTACCTTTGTGGGGGGGTGGGAGGGATGTGGATTTCCAGTCTGTGGTCGGATCTAACCAGAGAGGAGTTGACTGTTGGTGTAGAGCAATAGTCACCCATGTTAGTAATGACCAGGTCAAGGATATTGCTACCTCTAGTGGGGGTAAGAATGAGCTTGTCTAGGGCATTGTAATTAATGAATTCCAGGTAAAGTTGGGCAAGTGTATTAGTACATGAGTAGGTTTCCCAGTTAATGGAGGGGTAGTTGAAATCACCCAGTATGAGTGTGTTAGGTTGGACCCTAATATTCTCCATGGTGCTTAGGAATGTGGAGTGAGTGTCTAGGGACATGGTTGGGTAGTGGATCAATCTCAAACCAATTTGAATAAGAGTCTGCCAAAACTAAGTAGTGTTGATTGTTCTATTCAAAGATATCAGCTGCAACTGTTGACTACAATAGTTCAGGAACTGGACTTAGCTGAAGTGGTTCTCTTTGCAAATGCTGTCTAGTACTATTGCATACTGAACAAGATGAAAGTACTTTATGAATCTCTTTTGGTAATGAAGGCCAAAATAATAATTCTCTCACTCTTCTCTTAGTGGATGTGGAACCTGGGTGACCACGATGCAAAATCTGGATACATCCTTGTTGCAAGGAAGCTGGAACAACAATTTTAGGGCCTTTGAAAATAATGCCATCTTCCATCAACAATTCATCTGTAAGGATAGTAGGTTTGCACTTTAGGTGGTACACTAGATTGCTTTGTCAGCCATCCATCATTAATGTAGTGAGTGAGCTTCTGCAAAATTGGATTAATCTGACTGCGTTTTCTCAACTCATCAAGTCTAGTGGTAGAAAAATTATGCCCTGTCATCACATCAAAGTCAAAATTCTCTGTGTCAAGCTTTTCTGTCGTATTTCTGTGCGATCTGGTTAAGGTATCAGCCAAATAAAGCAATTTGCCATTCGTGTAGACCATTTTGAAATTTTACTTTTGCAATTTAAGCATAATTCTTTCCAAACTCGCTGGAGTGGAATACATAGGCTTCTTTAGAATAGTAACTAGCGGTTGGTGGTCAGTCTCAATCTAAATAGTTCGACCATAAATATAATCATGAAACTTATTACATGCAAATACTATTGCCAAAAGCTCCTTCTCAATCTGAGCATACTGCATCTCAGTTTGGCTTAGTGTTCTAGATGCATAGGCTACTGGTCAGCCCTCTTGAAGTATAACTGTGCCAAGACCAAATTTTGAAGCATCATAGCATAATTTTATTTCTTATGGTGCATTGATTATGCTGGTCATAGTGACATGATAGGTTTACTGTAGTTATGGTGTGTTTTTCTAGTAATGATTTTTAACCAATCAGTTCGGTAGTGTGTGATTGGCTAGGACCATGAGTGTCGAGACTTGATTGGTTGTAGTTTGTCTTGCCTTAGTTACAGCTGTATTTGTATTGCTTTAGGCAAAGCCGTAGTTGCGGTTTTTGCATATGATGTTTTTTAGCTGTTTTATGGCTCAGTGGAACTAGCTAAATGAATTAATTCCTAAGTTGGGAACTGATGTGTAATTTATTATTCTTCGGTTCCATGTAATTAAGAACTTTAATGAGATTTGTTTTTAATGTGAATGTTCAACCAATACAAATTTGTTGCAGCAGGTTTTACTGGTTTGTTTACATCATAGTATCTAATGTAGGTGAGATGGCAGTTTTCTGATTAAGGTCTTCAAATGCCTTCTGGTGCTGTGCCAACCATGTCCATACAACATTTTTGCATGTTAACTCTCTTAAAGGTGCTGTCAACTCACTGAAGTCTGGTATAAACTTGCCTAAATAGTTGACCATGCCTAGAAAACATTGTAGAGCATGTACATTGTTTGGTGCTGACATCTCAAGAATAGCTATTTGCTTGGTCGGGTCTGGTCTCAAGCCTGTACTCGTGAACAAATGTTCTACGTATATAACTTCTGGAAGTCTGAATTTGCACTTCAGAGGACTGAGCTTCAAGTTTATTTCACATGCTCTGTATAGAACTTTCTTGAGGTTTCTGCCACGCTCTGCTTCACTATTGCCTCCAAACAATAAATCATCTACTGTTTTGGCACAAGGATAACCTAAAGAAAATTGCTCCACTGCACGCTGAAAGACTTCACTGGCAGAATTTATTCCAAATGGCATTCTTAATAATCTGTATCTGCCAAATGGAGTACCAAAAGTAGTTAGAAATGAGGATTTGCGATCAAGCATCACTTGCCAAAATTAACTCTTTGCATATAAGATGGAGAACACAGTGGCATTCGATATTAAGGCTGTGACCTCTTCGACTGTGTGCATTGGATGAGACAGTCTGCTTTGTTCAGATCTCTTGGGTCAATATGTATTCTGATTTCATCTGAGACTTTTTTGTGAGCTGCTACCATAGATGATATCCCTTCAGCTGGTTCTCTGACTGGACAAATCACATCTTGCTGCACCATTTTATCCAACTGAGTTTTAACTTTATCCTGCATAGCTATTTGAACTCTTCTCACTGGTCTGTCTACAGGAGTGACCTCTGGATCAAACTTCATGGGATACACAACTGGAAGTTTTCCTAACTTGTCATCAAAAATAGCAGCATACGCTGTGGAGATGGCTTCAAAAAAATTAGAACTTGGAAATGCACTTACATGATGAACTCCTTTAGCAAAAGAAAAATTCATTCTTAAGATTTGCACCACAATTGTGACAGTTAACAATAAAGCTGGACTTGGGTTTTGCTGATTCATGCTTGTATTGCATTGAGCTGGAACATGCTCCTTTCTTAGAACTTGCTGGAAAGCTATGTATTTTCCCTGGAAATCTTGTAGCTGCCACATGATTGGGTCTACTTTTGTCTGCCACGTGTTGCATACTATTTACATTTGCGCTGGAGCCAACTGAACTCATGCTCTTGTCAACTACAAGCATACTCGTGTGTTTTTCTGTCACCTCATGGATTTGACATTTAATCACTGTCACAAAGCAAAATCTTTTCTTACAGCAGCACTGTTAATACCACCACACACAAGCCTGTCCTTTATCAGCTCATCTTTTAAGTCACCAGACTGACACGTCTTAATGAGATTAAAACATCTGCCACTGGGCAAATACCCTAGCAGGGTGGCTTAATCTCACTGTTGTGTTTAACCTTTTTGGTATTAGTGTTGTTTCCTCGCTTTTGGTTATGTCCCTATGGGCATTTACTGCTTGATTTTCTTCTATTAATAAGGTAAGGTTTATATTTTTAGCTTAGGTTACACTTAGATATGCCCAGTGTTTTTGGGTCTCACATTTGGACAACAGAGTTGAGTATGATATTACTTGTTTCAATTAGAATTTTTTTTTTTTTTGAGAGTCATTGTTTTTGGGCTACATTCACTTCAGGACATGGCTTAATAGATTGGTGGAACAAGGTTATGCTCGATTGTTTCAGTTATTTTTCTTTTGAGCAGTATACATTCCTAAGCAATATATATAGTCAGTATCATGTTGATGTATCTAAGTATGTGTAATAGGTTGATCCCAAGTGGGAGAGAATTATTTTTATTCCCAGCTGTCAGTGTTGACTTAGTGTTTTATTGTTGCAAGAGCATATGTTTACTAGCCTTTATATTGATGTTGCACAACTTTGTTGAAGGGTTGTGTTGTTGAGAGCATAGGGGTTATTAAGATTGTCATTGGCGGTTTTATTTCTTATGGTGCATTGATTATGCTGGTCATAGTGACATGATAGGTTTACTGTAGTTATGGTGTGTTTTTCTAGTGATGATTTTTAACCAATCAGTTCGGTAGTGTGTGATTGGCTAGGACCATGAGTTTCAAGACTTGATTGGTTGTAGTTTGTCCTGCCTTAGTTACAGCTGTATTTGTAATGCTTTAGGCAAAGCCATAGTTGCGGTTTTTGCATATGATGTTTTTTAGCTGTTTTATGGCTCAGTGGAGCTAGCTAAATGAATTAATTCCTAAATTGGGAGCTGATGTGTAATTTATTATTCTTCGGTTCCATGTAATTAAGAACTTTAATGAGATTTGTTTTTAATGTGAATGTTCAACCAATACAAATTTGTTGCAGCAGGTTTTAACCAGTCAGTGAGGTGGTTTTTGATTGGTTCCTTGCTTGCCATTTTTTACTGTGATTCGCTGTCTTTGTCTTCCATATTATTATTATTATGGGAAGACAGTCTTGCTCTTATTGTGAACCTGCTTGATTTTAGATAGTTTTAATGTACGTTTTTGGACTTCATACAATATGCATTCAGCATTGGCTTTTATTCTTTAAGCGGTTCCTTAGCAGTTAATACATGGATGGATTTTGATTTTTAATTACTGAATTGCTTTTGTGCTGCTCTGATTTTTAGTGGCTGTGTCTGCCCTGACTAAATGGGACATTTTGTGGTGATTTAGATAAACAGATCGGTACTGGATTTGTTGAATTTCTCTGCTGGCAAGGGGGAGTTATTTCATTTTGGGAGTATTGTCTTATATCTCTCAGGAATGCATTGTTTGACTCCTTAGAAACATCAAACATTGATTTACATATCTTAGTATATCAGCTTGTCTTATTTTGATAGGCCAGTCTAGTGCAGGTTCACTTCTCATTGGTTTTGTTTTTTTCTGGCTTGATAGGAGGTTAGGTGAGGCTCCCCACCAATAGGAATGCACTGGGAAGGATTTCAACCAACCAATGAAAAGGTTCCCGATTGGTTGTCATTCTTTTTCTTTCAGTTTTTAATGGGCGTTATAGTTTTTTTTGGTATTCTGAGTATGACACCATGTCCTTATTTGTGAGCCATTTGCAATGATTTTAATGAGGTATTTTAAAATGTTTCTAGTAATCTGTAATGTAGTTTTTATCAATATTTAGGAATAAGTATACTATGTGCAATACATGATTAATGGTTCTATGTGATATAAATTGCCAGTGCTTTTGCATATGTTCTTAACAGAGTGTTATGATTTTATTTTGTGCAGTTTAATACTCAAGATTTTAATTTTAGAGTGTAATTTGTTAAATATAATGGGTAGGACACGTTTTATATGAGAGTGAATCTCGGAAATGTATGTTTTTTAGTGAATAGTGGATCATTAGTTAAGGTATTACCTGATTGGTTCCTTCCACCATTCAACTCAGATAGTTCCAACCAATTGTAATACAGTCATTAGCATTAGTATGTCTTGATAGGAAGGTATGTTTTAGAATCTATTTTGACCGGTCAAGACCTTACATTATTGTATGACTGGTTAAAGAGGCCAGCTGAGACAATTAATTATACACTGTTAATGGTTTGATATGTTAATGATTTATTTTTTATTGGATGTTTCTTTAACCAATTTAACTGATTGTGTTTTCATTGCATTTCTTGAATGGTCTGAAGAAGGAACCTCGTGTTGTGAAAGCGCTTACCTTTGTCTAAAGTTTTTATTTTATTAAAGTTACCCGTCTCCTTGCAGAGTGGTGTTGGATGTTATTGGTGTTTACAGTTTTTGTTTTACACCACTGGGTTGCTGTCGGAGTGCTGTTTTCCTGTATTTTTTGGATATATTCTTATAATATTGTTTTGCAATAAATCACCTCTTATCAGTGTAAGAAACATATCAAATAACTGCACGATGTGAATAAACTGGAACTCTCTTGCGCAAAACTCAATAACATTTCAAAGTAGTTGCACTTTGAGAATAACTGCATACAGCACACTGAAATGTCCCCATAATGGTGGACCTTACTAGGCAATTCTTTACAGTGCATGAAACACTCTGTAATGGCGGCACTTTGCAAATAGACATACCCAGCACTAGAAACGTTTCGAAATTACTATACTTTTACTATATTTCACTAAATAGTTGCACTTTGCACACAGTAAACTCCCCAAAACACATGCACAGCAATAAGCGCACACCGCTAGCACTTCTATACACTTTGAGATACTTTGAATAATTTTAGTTATGCCCTTGATAAAATACAAAGTCATAGTTCTGCCAAAACATAGCACTTTGCCAAAACGCATGCAGTTGCCTTGCTTTATTTTTGCTTAATGTGCCCTTTTTTTGTTTTGCTCATTTAAGCCCTTTTCATGCCCAATGTACTTTTCTTGTGCTCATTTTACTCTAAACATGCCCAGTTTTGCTTTGAACACACTTTACTTTAAACATGCTCGTTTTGCTTTACTGTTAATTGTTTCAACAGTTACCTTTATTTTAAAAATCCTCTTGGCTAACAAACTTTTTGTGCCTTCCGCTTGCTCGATAATGCAGTTTGTGCCCTTGTAATGCCCCATTTTATCTATTTTACCAAATAAACAGTTTGTGCTACTTCTCATTACCTTTGATTCTTTTCTTGCTCTTTTTGTGCTCGTTTTTCTTGGTTTTACCTTCACTGTCGTCTCTGCACTTCATGGCTCTGGATTTTATACTCTTCAATCCTGGTTCTGACACCATGTCGCTCTCCTACTGTGGACACAGTAGATGAGTCTTCATGGGTTCTTTTGAAACAGCTTTATTCTATGCAAACACGTCACTATAAAAGTTTACTGACTTTAACTTAAGTAACTTATATACAAACTAACAACTACGATCATGCTTGCTCTCACTGTGGCTGCTCTTACCAAATGGCTCTAGGGAGTGCACGTGTCTGGGATTTATATGTGCACGTGCAGCCTTGACATGCTTCTTAAAGATATAGCACACTTCAATTGCAATCTGATCTACAGATACCATGGAGCTTATCCATGTGCAAGTTAACATAGTAAAGGTCCTTCACCATACAGGTCAACATCTATGCCACCACTGGAGGTGCTCACCATCCAGCCAAGCACCCTGTCCATGGGTGACTTTAACTACTACCGTTCTGTAGACTAAGAAACTTACACTGCTTCACAGGCATAATGCTTCTTGGACTTTATTAACACAAACAAACTGGAAAAGGTAGTAAATGTTACAAACAGAGGATCAAACATACTGGATCTGGTACTCACCAACATGGTCGAGCATTGCACCCACCCAGTCGGATCACAAAGCTGTCTCTTTTGAAGTAAAAAATCAACCTGGAAAATCCAGTTAAACCAGTAACAGTTAGGAACTATTCTAAGGCAGTCTACATCCTATTAAGTGATAGTTTGTCATTTAAGGCTCCCCTAGCCCTGAGACCACAGCTACCTATGCTGAATTATTCACAGAGTCGCTATACACATATGAATGGATGCATAGAGGCTGCCGTACCTACCAGAATTGACCCCAAAACAAGCACTAAAAACAAACTGACTCTTGGCATCCTCACCTAAACAGGGTGTATAGTAAATGAAGAAACATCATGGCCAAAATCAGGAAAAGCACCTCCCTTAGAAACAAGTGCTCTCTTAGATGACTAAACAAGAATTAAGTACAACAAGGCCAGCTACGAGGTCATGATAACCTTGCAGGTTAAGGAAAATCACAAATCCTTCTTCAGCTGTGTCTGGAACCTTAAAGGTAATGCATAGTAGTATGTTTAACTGGTGGTGAATGGTACCAGCTTTGCCAATCAGAGTGACATAGAAAATATACTGACTGATAAATTCAGCTCAGATTTTACCCTCCACTCCTCCCCAACTTCACCAGGTAAAATCCTGTCCAACATACTACCACCAGGTATTAGCAGGGACCAGGTTCTGGCAGTATGCACTAAAGCCAAGAATAACCACCTCCATGGGTACCAACATCTCCAGTTGTCTCCTGAACAGTCTAAAACTCAACCTATCAGGACTACGTGAGTCAGTCTTAAACTACAGCCTTGAAACAGGCTGCATTCCAAATGAATGAAGGACCACAATTGTCATTTCCCTCAGCAAGGGTGGGCCATCAACTGACCCAGGGAACTACAGGCCCATCAATCTAACACGCCTAATATGGAAAGCCACGGAATGAATTATCATGGAAATGATAAACAAGGACTTTGGCAATCTGCTGATACTGGACCCATCCCAATTTGGCTTTAAGGGAAGGTCATGTCTACTTAACATGGTAGACTTCTTTGAGAGGTTCATGGACAAGTGTAAAACAGTACATACTGCGTATATTGTCTAGGCAAGGCATTCAGTATAGCACCCAACTTGGGCATTGTTAAGCACTCTGAGCTAAGTGTAAATGCCTATATAACTTGCTGTATTGCAGGCTGGCCAACAAACAGGTCCCAAGGAGTCAGGATTGATGTGACTACCTCCACCAAAAGACTGGTCACCAGCGGAGTATGCCAGGGCACCATGCTGGGCCCACTCCTATTTGGCTTCTACTTCTCAGAAGTCGAGATTAATATTCAAGGCCTCTGGCTCACCAAGTTTACAAATGAATGTAAAGTAGAAGCTGTTATAGAGTCCTCCCAAGAGACCAACATCTTGCAAGAAGATTTAACACAGACAAGTGACTAGTGCCAAAGCCATGGAATAAAACTCAGTGCCTAAACATGCCCTTTAGGAAACTCTGCCCAAGTTAATTACTCCATTGATAAAACACCCCTAAGTGTTGACCCCATTCATAGGTGTTTACTAAGCTAATGACCACAAGGGCCTTTTTAAGCCTAGTCATGCATCCCAAATCTCTGATGAGTTCGGATACCCTTGATAAGTGTAAGCATGGGCATGGAAGATGAACCATTTACAGGTTACCTGTTTGCAACAGAGACGTAGGTGCCAAACTGCGGATGAATTTCCAGTTTCCCATTCAGTTGTCCACGTTGCACTTGAATTGGATTAGGGAGGAACTCTGCACAGGCAAGGTTTAAGTCTTTAAAATGGGTAATTCTGGTACTGTTTGTTTTGTGGGAATGCAGGAGGTCCATCCGAGTGGGGTCTGTCAATGCCCTAAATGCCAGACATAGATCTCCCCTCAAAAGCCTGTAGGAGATAGAATACATGGATAGGGCCTTGAGGTGGTCTGCACAGGACATATTACTTATGCCCTGTATTCGTTTAGTGAGATACCTCTGTGGACATTCCAGTTGTTGGATATGCCTGGTTAGGTACATGCCAAAGGGGGCATTGTACTCGGTGATAGGTCTGATGAATGCAGAATACAGTGGAACAATGGCTTCCTTGGACTTGGATGCCATACATTTATTTATAAGTTGCCCAACATAGAATGATTTCCTCACCAATGCAAACACGTGATGATCAAAGGCAAGATTACTAACTATATGTGTCCCTATGTTCCTGACTACTGGGTCAGCTCTAAGGGGTGTGTTGTCGATATGATAGTTACCAGGGATGAATGACTTCCCAAAGGGTAGTATTATGCATTTCTTGGCATTTAGTTTTAGTCCATGACTCTGACATCAGTTGTTTGTCTGTGTCAGCCCCTCCTGGAGAACATTTGTGTCAGTGTGAGATTCAATGACAGCTCCTAATTTGCAATCATCTGCAAATTTAGTCAGCCACAGACCAGTGACATTGGCCTTGACTTCTGAGAAGTAAATGCCAGAAAGGAGCGGTCAAAGGACTTATCCCTGAGGGACTCCACTTGTGACTGGCCTCTTTGTAGAAGTGGACTCCCCAATTCTAACTTCCTGGGTACTGTCTTTGAGCCAGTTGGCTTTCCACTGGGTGCATACAGGTTTCTACCTAACCTCTTGAGTTTGTCAACAATGCCCAAGTGGGGTATTGTGTCAAATGCCTTGGCCAGGACAAGGTACACAGTGTGAACGATTTTGCCCTCATCCATTGCTTTGGTGACCTTCTCGAAGAAGTCCACCAGGTTGAGTAGGCACAATCTGCCCATTACAAAACAAAACTGGGTTGGGTCCAGTGTCTGGAGGTTTACTATATCTCTAATGATCATCTCAATGATAATTCTTTCCATGGCTTTACATATAAGACTAGTGAGACTTATGGGTCTGTAGTTTCCAAGGTCTGTAGATGGCCCACCTTTGTGCAGAGGGATGACTGTTGCCTTTCTCTATTCATGAGTTACAAAGCCTGTTTGGAGGTTACAGTTAAATAATTCCAGAGGCCCTGATAGGTCATGTTTCATGTTATTTAGAAGGCATCCTGGGATATTGTCTGGGCCCATTGATGCAGTGTTCTTGGTCTTAGAGAGAGCATTAAGTACCTGTTCCCTAGTGATAGTAGGGGGAGTTATACTTGATGATATTTTCTCAGGGAAGGTTGAAGGGGAGTAAAGTTGGAGCTGAATTTATCCAGTCCAGTAGTAAGGGATCTGGGAATATGTGTAGACAGCACTCTGACCTTTGACCAACATGTAGCTAATGTCACCCAACTTATATGTAAGCGCATGGCATCCAGGTCCAAGGAAGTTATAATACTGCTCTACTTGGCCCTTATCAGACCTGTCATTGAATACAGTACCCCCCTTTGACATGGATCTAATCAGAGAGTTGTAACAGTTGGAGTACCCACAAAGGTTTCTCACCAGAAGAATTCAGGGCATGAATACCCTGTCCTACAATCATTGCCTAAAGGCTCTTTCTCATCGGTTTCCTACAGGCTGCTGAGAGGGGATCTTTGCCTCGCTTACAAGGCTTCCTCAGACCCTGCCCTGATGGATCTGTTGCACATGCACAAAACAATCAGCAAACAGCAGAAACACTAGATCCAAGAATCTAAACTTTACTTGTGACATTAACAGAATGTACTGGAGAGATAGATATGTGCCCAAAAGGATCCCTGCAATATGAAATAGGCTCCACATCCATGTAAAATAAAGTTCATCCCTAACCCTATTCAAACAAAACATTGACGATTAGATTTGAAATTGTAAATTTACCTCTGATCTGGCACCCATATCCTTTATGAACAGAGGCCATCAATAAGAAAAGTAGTATCCTAACACCCCCAACACACAAAAATCTTTAGTTACCTCCCTACTAACAAGCCCACCCCCCCATGTAAACAACCATGATATGTGGGGATCCAAATGGTTTGGGGTGTGTAGCTGGGCTTGTAAGGGCCCTAGTGGTCATTAGCCCAGTAACATAATTTTTTATTCCTTTTTTTTTTGTACTTCTGTTGTTTTAGGTTGGAGTATTGTGTCCCATTGACTTCACTAACCTACACTTAGTGCCTGCATTTCTACTGAAGAGGACTTTAGGCCATTTGCTTATATTTATATGAATGCAGAGGAGTGTCTTATGAATGGCTTTGAGCCCTAATTCTGAGGCAAGTGTTTTTTGTGACAGTTCCTGAAGTTGATGTATTTTAATAGTATAGTAAAGTGTTATGCTGGAATTAGTTTATAGTTTATTTTCTATTAGAGTGTTTTTAGTTAATTTAAATAGCTAGAATTTGATCCATTTTACTGGTAATGCTGCTTTATAATTGATTAGTTGTAGGTAATCCATCCATCCATCCACAATCCTTTTGTCACGTCAGCATTGACAGTCATCTAGAGGTTACAGGTGATGTTTATTTTTATTTCTTTATTTGTTTGACCTTTTTCATTCTAATAGGAATTAATTTTATTTCTGTAGTCAATTCATGGTTAGTCAGTTAGTGTGTGGATTTTTTTTTTTTTTTTGTAGTGGTACACATATTTTCAGCCTGCCTGGGATTTATTTATAAAGATGTATTTCAGGGAAGTAGAACGCTTACACTGCATGGAGACAATATGGAGGCATTGACAGTCATCTAGAGGTTACAGGTGATGTTTATTTTTATTTCTTTATTTGTTTGACCTTTTTCATTCTAATAGGAATTAATTTTATTTCTGTAGTCAATTCATGGTTAGTCAGTAGGCGTTCATGTGTGGATTTTTTGTTTGGAGTGGTAAAGGTACATATTTTTCAGCCTGAATGGGATTTATAAAGATGTATTTCAGGGAAGTAGAACGCTTACACTGCATGGAGACAATATGCTGGTGTGAAAAATAAATATGAATAACTAAACAGGAAAATATTGTGTGAGTAGCCAGATATCTATACTTTAGGGAGATGTACAAGACAGAAAGGCAAATGTCATAAGTTAAATTCAGTAATGTAGCCAACAACATAGTTGGGCAAGGTAGCTGTGTCTCATGCTTCCTTATTGCTGAAAATACATATGAGAGCTGTTGCTGGTGATACAGGTGGATACCATTTGTGGCCAGCTGCTGCTACCTGATGCACAGTAACAAAGTAACAGCAGATGGTCTTATTTCCATGAAAGGGGTAGAAACAGGGAATACAGGAAAGTAGGAAAAGGGATTAAGCAAGCAGAGAAGCACGCAAGAAAGGGAAAGCAGGTTGTGGATGAGATTGGGTACATATTTTTTTGTGGAGAGTGGTCCCTATTACATAATATCTCAATCTATCTATACCTATATATATATATATATATATATATATATATATATATATATATATATATATATATATATATATATATATATATGGAGAGAGAGAGAGAGATATATATCAACACAGCAAGAACGTTGACCATAAAAGGTTGACAGTGCAAATGTTAACAGTCAACTGTGCATGTGATAGGAAAGTCTCTACCCTGCATACAATCAAAAAGAATAATATTTTTTTGCTGAGGGCAAGCTCCCCTACACCTTCTCACACCCCCGACTAAATATACTAACTCTAAGATTGCACAATCCCTGGGGAAAGGGCATATTCCTCCACCCGGGGATTGTCAGTCAAGCACACCTGTTGACCAGCTGTGGTCGATAAAGCAGCTTTTGACATTTTGCTGGGTCAACCAAATTCAAGAGTCTCATAACGAGAAAGAGAGGGGAGGAGAGAAGAAGTGAAAGCAAAGAGCACACAGGGGAAGAAAAAGAGAGAGTGTAGACATTGTTAACACACAAAGACACAAGAAATGGAACAGACAGAACAGGAATGAACAAACAGACAGATGGCTGGGAATAGAGCAGGGTACAGTGCCAGCTCCTGACCAGCTCAGAGTGATGTTACTGTGGCCCAGTAGATGGTAGTCCTGGATTAGAGTGGCCAGATAATATGAGCCAGCCTAGCAGATCTGAAATCCATTATAGGATGGATTGATGTGCAGTAACTCAGCATGCAAATGCCCAGTCAACAACAACCTGTATCACCCTTCCCAGTTCCATCTGAACCAGGGCAGGCTACCTACAAGTTAGGGACCAAACCTCCAAACCCCAACCCCCAGTGAGGCATTCCCACCCCAGCTCATCCCCACAGCTGTAGTCTTGGCCTGGGTAGCAGTGGGAAGTAGATGACATGCCTATGGCTTTGAGCTGCCATTGTGACCTGTAGAAAAGAGACTCAGAAGAAAGGGTGCTGTTAGCGAAGATGAGCCACAGCAGGTATATGTTATAATAGAAGTGATGATGTACGAGTACATTAACCCTTCTAAACCAAAAGTCTCTGCTGGCAACTGTGACAGCCAACAGCATTCTCCTGCTAATATGTCCATGTTGAATGAAAAAAGGGACATACAAGCCATCACATACAGGTATGAGGGAGAGAGGCAATTAACAAAAAAACTACAGCTCCAAATATACATGCAAACAACCAGAATCTTGAGAGGTGCCTACAACCTAATCACCCTCTATAAATCAAATAAAAATCAAATTTGTGGGTCAGATTTGGATTGCACGGCTAGGCTTTTAAGGACCATAGTGGTTATTAGCCTAGTATACAGCTATGAACCCAAGACACACACACACTATGCTACTATGTATATGTGCAATGCAGCAGAGGCAGGAAATGGTGTTCACAACCACACACAGGCACAGCCAAGAGCTCTACCTTACAAAACAACACCGTTCTCAACACCATCACACACATCAGAGAGCTACTCCCAGCAGCCAGATTGGTACAATCTGCCATCTGTCAGAAGAATTAAGAACAGTACTCTGAAAGACAGAAAAAAGTTGTAAACTAAAATATGAAACCAAACAGAAATGGCAGACACAAAGCCATTTGCAGTGTTCATGCCTCACCTTGATTTCAATACCTGGAGGTCTTCATACCAGTGCACCATAGGTCTTAGTGCCACCAATGCTGACTGGATTGGAAGATGCCAGTCGTTTTGGTCAGCTGCTCTGTCAGAGATACGCCTTATGGAATGGACCTGTGTAACATTCTAGCAGCTCCTCCCAGAGCTGTCTGTACAGGAGGGTACAGCATTATGTGATTACCTTGCCAAACCAGGCAGGCGCTTTTAGTGGGGCACTAGCTACCAGCAACTATCACCATGAATGTACAGCAAACCAATGTGGCAGCATATGACTCCCACTTTACATGGGACTGTGAATCATGTGTAGTGCACCTTAGTAATGTGCTGTGATGCACGTACATGCAAAGCCTGCCTGCATGAGCAGCCATGCTGGTGACATGCAACAGACCCTATCCTATGTATGCCTTTTGTCACTGATGCGCTTCTGGGAAATGTTTAGAATTGGAGAATCTAACTGTGTTAACATATGTATATATTGCACAAACTAGTTCTTATCAGGGACTTTTACAGCTGAGCCACCATGTTAGCAACCAAAATGTGCAGCAAGGAAGCAGCAGTAGCTGCAGTGTTTGTGCATCTTGAAGCATTTTCTGACAGTACTGAAACAGTACTTCCACAATGTGGACCCCAAAGAAGATACTCAGCGTTTAACTGTATTGTGGTAAGATATAGTTCACCAGAATCAATATCTGTGTGTGTATATATATATATATATATATATATATATATATATATATATATATATATGCATATGTGTGTGTATATATCACACACACACACCTAGAAATTCCCAGTGATAATACTACTATACTGTGCTATGCTTGCCCACAACCTGCGCTTACAGTATTAGAGTGGTCAGTTTTATGTACGCATATACATAAAAAACAATGTTGGATGTCAGTTCTTGACAATACAATTGCATTCCCACTCCAGCCTAGCCTCTGCTGTATGGCATCAGTATCTTATATATGTGGGCATTTGCCTGACTGTAGGCCACAGACTATACAGTTAACAGTACTGCCACCAAGGTGCCAGTATTGATGTTGACTAAACTGACCTGCAGCATAAACTTCTAGGAGTAGATTCTGTAACATTATGTACCTGTCTGCATGTAAGTGAGTCTATTGGATAGCAGCCTACAACTCCAGGATTGCATTTTCCCTCCCCATCAAGTCTGTCTTGAATAAAAGGATGTCTGCTATGGGGGACATCTGTTGTGAATGTACACATGTGCTACCACTGTCCACGTAGTCCAAAACCCTGTGTCACCTCTCCCCTCCCTTGAGCCCCCCACCCATGCTGTCTGTGACCCCCTATCACTGCCCACATTGTAGACCTAACCCAGCTCTATACATGCCCGCTTCCATCGCTACCACTGCTCACCCTAATTGTCATTGGGATATCCCACTATCCATAACTTATACTTCTTTCATAACCCCTATGGTTCCAGAGATATGAACATTTGTTTGAACTGTGAGGACATAATTTGATTCTGTAAAAAGGCTTAGGCTCCACCCATAAGAAGTTACAGTGCAAACTTCCTGAGCTACATTGGAGTGAATGAGTTAAGAAAGGTTCCTGCAGAACCTCAATGATAAAATCCCCAACCAGGATGCTCATATAAAATATGTGTATAGTTTAGGGACCTCGCATTTAGATGGAGACTGCTCTATCTTTGGTGCATTTGGTGCCTGGGCCATTACTAAGAGGTGGAAGAAGCTTGTAGTTGAGGGGCTTCTCCCTACCACAGTAGGAAAAGTTCCTCCTTCACAGTCATCCTCATGTTCTTCCCTTTCGGCAATGAAAACTTCTGATAAGGGTAAAGGAGAGAAGAATAAGGAAAAGCATAAGGAACAACACAATGAGAGACATAAAGAGAAAGACTCCACTAGGAAATGTTCTTCGGGACAATCGGGTCTGTCCAGTCTGGCAGC
Source organism: Protopterus annectens (assembly GCF_019279795.1). Lineage (NCBI taxonomy): Eukaryota > Metazoa > Chordata > Ceratodontiformes > Protopteridae > Protopterus > Protopterus annectens. Next base: position 664,063,688 of record NC_056729.1, read on the forward strand.
AAAGATCTCCTTTGCTATATTCCTAACTGTATCATCCCTGCAGTGTCATGTATTTCCCAGCCAAAGAACAGTGTTTGTCATTGCTACCCCCAATGAACCCATCAATCACTGGCTTACAGCTGTTGTCTCCTTGGTGTAAACTTGTCATCTGGAAGGGGGGCGAAGACAGAGGATCGAATTTTGTCTCTTCCTTCCATCTTCAATGTCTGGGTACTTCAGATCTGACATCAGCCACTCTCAGACTTTGAATGCAAGGCCCAGGCTCTTCCCTTTACCCACAATCCCCTCTTTGTTCTAAATTACCTTAGATCTTGTTTGCCACTCGATTGCTACAGATGCAGATATCTTGGCTTAATGGTATAAGTGTCAAATAAGTGGATATTTTCATTTTGCTTTCCCTTTGGGGCAGTTTTATTCCTCTTTATTCTTCCTAACTCTTGTACCAAAACATATTCTATTTACTTAGTGCTTACTTGAGGGAGTTTCCCTCCTTTTCCTTCTTCATAGTTGTTAGGATTTTGGTGTCATATAGTCAACTTTGTCTCTTATTCTACTCCGCTATTGTGGAGTGTTGCTGTTCTTGTTATTACTTAATTTTTAGAGGTTTTTATGACTAGTCTTGGGGTTCTTTCCCTTTAGTGACAAGATGGTAGAGAAGCCTTCCAGTTTTAAAAAAATACATTTCTTGTGGGCATAAAATCCCCAACCAGGATGCTCATATAAAATATGTGTATAGTTTAGGGACCTCGCATTTAGATGGAGACTGCTCTTTCTTTGGTGCATTTGGTGCCTGGGCCATTACTAAGAGGTGGATGAAGCTCGTAGTTGAGGGGCTTCTCCCTACCACAGTAGGAAAAGTTCCTCCTTCACAGTCATCCTCATGTTCTTCCCTTTCGGCAATGAAAACTTCTGATAAGGGTAAAGGAGAGAAGAATAAGGAAAAGCATAAGGAACAACACAGTGAGAGACATAAAGAGATAGACTCCACTAGGAAATGTTCTTCGGGACAATCGGGTCTGTCCAGTCTGGCAGCAAAGATCTCCAAGACGTCAGATCTGGCCTCAGCTCCAGTGTCTGTCAGTCTTAGGTCTTCCACTCCTCTGGAACTGGATAACCCAAGCTCAGATCTCCTTCACGGGATGTCAAGACCCTCTTTAAGGTGATATCCCTAATATCATTGAGGTTCTGCAGGAACCTTTCTTAACTCATTCACTCCAATGTAGCTCAGGAAGTTTGCACTGTAACTTCTAATGGGTGGAGCCTAAGCCATTTTACAGAATCAAATTATGTCCTCACAGTTCATATCTCTGGAACCATAGGGGTTATGAAAGAAGTATAAATGGCAAATCCTTCAGCACAAACTATTTTATACTGATAGTATTCTTTAGGGTCTAGGTATTAAATGGAATTTTATGTCACAGTAAACAACTTACAGTATCTCAGCAACCATTCAAGTTATATGTTAGTACTAGGCTAACTGCTGTTGTGAGCCATTTTAACCCTAGTCATTTACTCCATGTGAGAATCAAACCCTATACCTTGTGTCTGTAAGGTAAATACCTTAACCATTATGCCTACTTCTCACCAAATACTGTCTTCAGAATTTTACTGAACTAGCTGAGAACTTTTATATGAGGCTAAGGAGTTCTGTCTGTATCTCTATTGACCTTCTCCATGATAATTCTTTCCATGGCTTTACATATAAGTGAGACTTGTGAGTTTGTAGCTTCCAGGGTCTGTAGATGGCCCTCCTTTGTGCAGAGGGATGACTGTTGCCTTTCTCCATTCATGAGGCATGAAGCCTGTTTGGAGGCTACAGTTAAATAGTAATTCCAGAGGCCCTAATAGGTCAAGTTTCATGCTATTTAGAAGGTATCCTGGGATATTGTCTGGGCCCATTGATGCAGTGTTCATGGTCTTAGAGATAGCATTAAGGACCTGTTCCCTAGTCATAGTAGGTTTAGCTATACTTGATATTTCCTGCGGGAAGGCTGAGGGAGAGAGAGAGGTAACATCTGAGCTGAATTTATCAGTCAGGAGGTCTGCTATATCTTCTGGCTCAGTATAGGTGACTCCATTTACAATGATCTCTGCACACTATTGTGTATTGCCTTTGAAGTTGCAGACATAACTAAAGAATGCTTTGTGGCTGTCCTTGGCATGGGAGGCCAAACTTACCTCAAATTTGGCTTTGGTAGACTTTATTTGTCCTCTGAGTTTTGTTTAGTTTGATGAGAGTGCTTTTATCCTGCTGGGTGCTGTACTTCCTAATTTTTGCCATGATTTTCTTCCTCCTGTTATACAGCCTGTTGATTTTGTGGTTCCACCAGGGTGGCTTGTTTTTTGAGTTAGTTCTGTATTTCTTCCTGGTGGATACAGCTGCCTGTTTGCAGCTATTAACATGCTTGTACAGGTTTCTGTGAACGGTTCTGCATAGACAGCAGTGTTCTCGGGGTTTATGGAGGTGTGAACTTTTCACAGATTCTCACTTAGCAGGAGGTTAGCCTTAGAATAGTTCCTGAATATTCCAGGTTTAGCTGGGGGTCCAAGTTTTATTTTTTACTTCAAGGGAGACCATTTTCCAAGAGTTCTATGATGTCTGTGTTCATATAGTCTAGGGAAGTATATCTCAAGTCACTTACTCCCACATGGGCTATGACTGAGTCATATTGGTAATTGTGGTCCAATGACCCGAGTGCATGAGTAATGTGGCAGATCCTAGCCCCTGATAAGCAACTGACCGTGACATTCTCCTTACTCAGCCTGGTGAGAGGGACATCACTCTGTCTCACGGAGTCTCCAATGACTAGTATGTTGGATTGTGTGATGTCTTGCCTTATGGGCTTAGAAGTAGAGGCTCCATGAGCTGTAGCTGTATGTGTTGATGTGGGTGTTGTTTTAGAAGAGCGCATTTGGGGCTGTTATATGTACCTCATCTAGGAGATCTTTGGGGTTTAGGAAGGTTACATTTAATTGCTTCTGCATATGTGGGTCGATATGTCTGCTTTTAATTATGTGTGATGGATGCAGCATGTGTACAGCTGACAACCTTATTGTCATTAGGAGTACTTTTATGTGAGAGCTTTGCCTCCAGTGACATTGTGTAAATACATCTCTCACATACCATATCAGTTGGTTTGAGAATTAACTGGTTATCAGTAAACATGAGGCAATTTCTACATTGCCTCAGGATGCATATATACACCAAGCCGTTAATGATGACAGTAGGAAAGTTAATATCCATGGCAACAAATTGTTATTATTGATTAGACAGTTGGAGTGAGAATATATATCACTGCCAGGAGTATCTGGTTTGCAGCTATGGGGACAGTGCTTGTCACTGCAAACTAGTTGTCCTATGTGCAACTAGGTATTGGGGAAATTTCAGTTGTGCTTTTACAAGAAAAATGTCACTCAAGGTGTCTGAGTCTGTACAGAGCACTTCCAAACACTTAAGGGGAAACTAATACATAGACCCTGAAAATTTAAGGATGAAGTATTTAAGCAGATATTCTGACCTTAGAAACAAATCAAGCAGTACTTACTGAAACAAAGAATTAGCTTGACAAGAATGATGAAAAGGGGGAGTTGCATGAATGGCTACTGCCTGGCTACTACTAATGCTGGTCTCACCACAGTTTCACTCTGTTGAGATACAATGCTCCTTTGCTTGTTATCTCACCAGAAGCAAAATGTTAGCACCAGTCCTAAGATGAAAATCAGGCCACAGCCTGTTTGATGATCCACAGTCTTGTCCAAAATGAAGCAAGGGTCAATAGGCTTGTAGCGTTTTCCTGGTGGATGCCTTGAATAGCAACCAGACCAATCAGGTCACTCTCTAACCAGAAACAGTCAGAAATCAATGCACTCTGCTCCTTCTCTCACTAGGACCAGAATGTAAGCACAGATTCCAAGCTGTCACCTATAAAGCATTTTTTAGGCTTTCTGGTGATCAGCAGTCTCCGGGCAGTAATGTCCCTGTCTCTCACTAGGAGTACACATAAGCACTAATCCCAAGATGAGGTCTCTCCAATAACCGGTGATCTTGCAATAGATGTTTAAAGGTAAGATGAAAAACATGGTTTATTCAATACACTGCAGTGTGAACTAAGCAGTTAGATATGAAAGTAGGTAATTTAAGTTTTTAGCTGTCTAAGTGGAGAGCCACTATTTTTAAAAGAGGTAGATTGAAAGGGGGCGGGCACTTTTGTATTCTTGTACTATGGAATACAGTGGGATGGCAAATAAATTTAAATAGCTGAAGGGGAGTGATTTCACAAAATGATGATTTTGTGTTTACTCACACCAGCCAGTGAAAGAGAGAGGGAAGGAGATATATGGTCAAATTAACATAAAGGGCAGGCAACTAGAAAGACAGTGGTGTTTAAGAACACAACAGTAACAGGCTGGAAGAGTGGGAAAAACCTGTCTGACTCACAAGAGACACAGCTGTGGTGTCTTTTCAAGTTTTAATATGCAATTAAAAGCAGAATACAAGTAAAACATAGTGTAAAGAAAATAAATCACAATATACAAAATAGACAAAAGGTAATAAAGTAATTCAAAGTGCAAGAAATCAAAAGCAAACTAACCTTTCCCTCACAGCAAGCTGTGGCAGAGTCTGGGTGAGCTTTTTCCAGTAAAGCCATAGACTAATACTAGGCTAACTGCCCTCATGGATCATTTTTAAGCCTGAATAATTAACCCATGTGAGAATTAAACCCTGCACCTTGTATCTGTAAGGTAACCACCTTAACCATTATACCAACCTCCCAGATTGCCCCCAATAAAACATGTCTGATACTATAAGGAATCTATAAAGCAGAGAGAATAGAGAAAAAACTGGAGCACAAACAAGGAACAGTAGTTCCCAAAGTAATATCCCTTAGATCTCTCCAGCAGTAAGGGAAGGAAGTTACGTGGGCAGGAAGTTGAGGAAGAATGAAAATGGACAACACAATGGTGAGTACAAAACTTTTGTATCTGATGTCATTTTCATTCCTTTCTCAACTGATGGGGCATAGTCCCCATCTAGATGAACCTTGGGTGGTCCTCATGGAAGAAAATATCAAGATCTGCAAGCAGAAACGAGAGCAATGTGGAAGAAGGATGCCCAGATAGTTCCAATAGTAGTAGGCACAATGGGTCTCATAAAAAGAGTCTACCATCATATTTAGATATGTTACCAATGTATGTAACTCTGTACGAACTGCAGAAGGAGTCATTGCTGGGCACATTGCGGGTGCTGCAAAGAGCACTTTTGGCTGACATCAAGAATGAAACAATACTAATTTCATTAACTTTAATTGTACTTTGACTTAGGAATGGGGTCCATTCCTGTCATGGTATTAGAAACCCAAATGAGTTGGAGAAATTAAAAAAAAAGGATATTTCAGAGACTGTGCAGCCAAAAGCAGCTATGTTCCTAGAAGTCAAATGCAATGAGGAGTAAAGGTATGATCACTGGACCAAGTGGCAGCCACACAAATATCATCTATCAAAACTCTTGACCAAAAAGCTGAAGAGGTCGCCATACACCTCATTGAATGTGCTCTTGGTATCTTAGACAAAACTCTCTGTTTATAGACAAAGGATATGCAGTCAACTATTTATCTAAAGTCACTTTGGAAACTGCCATGTCCAGTCTGTTATGAGAAAAGGAGATAATTTGTGAGATTTTCTGAATGGTTTGATGAAGAGAAAAATGAAGTTGCCCATGTAAATCCAGAAGATACAGTATGTATTCACCTTTATTGGAAAATTTTGGGAAGAAAACCAGCTGGTTAATGGCCTGATTAATGTTTGACTTGGAAGCCACCTTAGGTAAAAGGGATGGGTTAGTACGTAAAGACACCCAATTTTTATGAAATATCAAATGTGGAGGCTTGGAAGAAAGGGCCTTGAATTTGATTACTAATCTAGTTTACATAATGGTAACTAGGAAAAAGGTCTTCCAAGACAAAAATTTTAGGTCTGACTTGGCAGAAGGTTCAAATGGACTTTGATTCAGACTTTAAAGTAAGATAGTTAAGTCCCATGGAGGATTAGGGTCTTTGACTGGGGGCCTATGTAAAAAGGTGCCTTTTAGAAGGGTTTTGTACAACTTAGGAGAAGCCAACGATGTATGATTTTTACCAGAGTGAAAGTTGGAAATGTTGTCCAGCTGCACCTTGATAGTAGAGAAACTAGCTTCCTCTTTGAGGATGGTTGCTAGAAAATATAGGACTGCGGAAATTGGGATGGAAAAAGGTTCCAAATCTCTCTGGAGGGGCCAAATAGAAAATCTCTTCCATTTACTTCTGTAAATATTCATAATAGAAGGATTGAGAGGATAAGAGAATATGCCAGACTGGGGAGGAAAGCCTGGGCTGTCTAGCCATCAATGGAACTGGAGAAACCATGCAGTTAACTTAATGCCTGTTATGTCCAGATGAGTTACTCCCATCAGAAGAGACAGAAGGTCTGGACTGGAATCCAGTATCCAGGGCAGATACAAAATATTAGGCCACAGAAAGGGAAATTCAATTTGATGAGGCCAAAAAGGTGCAATGAGGATAACTGAGCTCTTCAACCACTAAGCGTTCTGTAGAAATTTGGGGAGTAGAGGTAATGAGGGATAAGCATAGAGGAGACCAGAAGGCCAATTGTGAACTAGAGCATCTTTCAGTGACTCCCCAGAGGGGGGAATCAGGGTGAAGAACCTGCTGCACTTGTTAAGTAGGGAAGCAATGAGACTGCAACATGGATGGGCCCATTGACAGCAAATTCTCTCCACCATTCTGAAATTGAGAGACCACTCATAAGGCATCAGAATGGACCTGTTTAGTTTGTTTGCAAGCACATTGGCTTTCCCCTGCATATGCATTGCAATGAGAAATCAACCAGATAAGATTTCCCATTGCCATACTCATTTGGTTCCCCCCATTTGTGAATGGATCAGACCACAGACATATTGTCTGATTGGACTGTAGTTGTCCTAGAGGAGAGAACATCTTAAAAGGACTGCAACGATAGAAGGACATGTGTCATCTGCAGTTCATTGATATGCAAATTGGTTTCTCAAGGGGACCGTGTACCTTGGACTGTCCTTCCCAAGAAATGCCCCCACCCCCATCCCAGATAGGAAGCATCCGTAGTAGACAGCCTTGAGAAATTTATTTTGAACTGATCCACAGAAGGAGGCATTCCTTGCAAACCTTTGTAATACTGACAGAGTTCACTGAAGAATTCAAATATGAAGTCAGGCCATGGAGCTAGCATTACCACTGCTGCCATGGACCCTAAGGCTTGCTAGACTGGTTGTGCTGAAGGAAAGGAATGCAAAATCACTTCCCTTACTTGGG